>NC_142522.1:21630453-21817953 GCF_964205215.1 Stylophora pistillata
AAACACATAGAAACGATCAACATGAAGCTCCACAAATAATAACAGAGTTTAAAGTGAACGCGAGATGAGTATACACACATTCACCTGTAAAAGACTGTCAGTGTTTTTTAAACTTTAAACTGCTCTGTCGTACTTTTTACTGTGAACGATATAATGGGCTTTCCCGAGCTTCAAATTTCTCACGCAACACCCTTCCTCGCCTCCCCCCTCCCCCCAACTCTCAAAGTATACTTTAAAGTAGTATCTGTATTGTTACTCTAGTGGGTTAGGAGGGTTTTGTTACAAACAAAATTACCTAATTTTGGCAGCTTATTTCAGTTTTCGTATTAGTAATAGCAGGTTCTCAGTCATGTAAATGGATATTGTTAAATCCGGGCGACAATAGAGAGGAAAAAACGGATACTTACGGGTGCACCAACTCTTCCCTAATAAAAAGAACACAAAAATAATAAATGAAAAAATCTAACAAACTTGATTAATCTAACTACCTAATAGGTATTGGCCAGCAATTTGTGATCGACTAGCCACCACATGTCCACTGCATGTGCACTACATGTTCACAACATGTAAATCTCCTTCTGTGATCAATGTAGGAAGCATAACGTATTTAATGTTTGCGATAAATCAGAGAAATGTAATGTAAATTAGTGAATGATTTCTATAGCGCCATATTCATTAGCTGACGGCGGGGTACTTTGGCCAAACTGCATTGAGCGATTAACAATTTTGAAGGAAGTATTTGCAGATGCATCCAATTTTGTCTTCATCTGATCATCTGAGAAGACTCAAATGTCTAACCATTCGCAGGTGTCATAGCAAAGGCAGCAAATTATCGTCAGTTATTTTAAGACCCTGGGTGTTGGTCCAGTTTAAATGTGGGATATGGATAACGAACGATGTGAAACCCTCGTGCATGACAATCTTTTTAGTTATAATGATACCTAGAGAGACTTGTTAGCATGGTTACCGTCTAATTTGGCTAGAAAATTGGGGAAAGCGCGAGGGAAATTTCAACCCTCTCTGGAACCTTCATAAAGCGGTCAGATTTCCTGTTGAAGTGCTGCAGCTTGGCGACTGCAAAGGAATTACAATGAACTCATTTGTACTCATTCCTAAAGAAAAAGTTCTTCACTGAACGTTACCTTGACACCTTGGTCTCCCTGAAAAATAGAATAAGTTGAAGTTTAACAACGAAATTCATAGAGAAAACAAAATAACGTGACAGGGCACTATTAGCATTGAGCAAGCTAGCGTAAAAAGGTTTTCTGAAAATAAACGATTTATTTCACTTCGTCAAAAATGTTTCGTCTTAGAGGATGCCTGGTCCAAATCATGACATGTTACGAAACCTCAGTCTTCTGCTCTTCTTCGAAGGCCTTCCTTAGGGAGTCACACAACGCTCCGTGACGACGTTGTGTGACACCCGAAAGAGGGGCTGCGAAGGACATGACTGGTCGGTTTCAAGGTTAGAGAATGGATGAAGTTAGACATGAAAGGGAAAGACATTACAGAGAAGCGAGACAACAAATGTTTCTCCAGCTGTCGGATGTTTGCAATTCTGATATCAAATGTAAAGCAACAGACCCCTGACAATCCAGAAAGTGAATGCAACTAGCTATGAAATCAATACTTACGCCCGGTCCTTTGGATCCCTAAGAATGAAACGAACAGAATGTTAGAATCACTGCGAGGAGCTAGTTATTCAAACGTGTTATCTTTCCCCTAAGGTGAACTATTCTATTCTATCACTGGGTGGAAAAATTAACACGAGTGTTAAAAACTCTGGGGCTAGTTCGGAGGATTTTAACACACTTAGACGCCATCTATTTTTCCTGACTTCATTCCTGTATGCATTAATAAAAGATTAATTCAATCGATAACCCAGAAAAAATACCACAATTATCACGTCAAGAGAATCTACTTCTTTCGCCTGAATATTTTTTCTTCGAGTTAAAGGGGACAATAAACAATTAAAATAACAAAACTTACGCTTGCTCCAGCTCTGCCCTGTTTCACAAAAGACAAAAGAAAGAAAAAAATTGAGATGTTCCTAAAGTAAGCCAAAATGGCAAGTTACGAAAGCTGCACGTTTTAGAAAAAAAAAAAAAAGGGCAGGACTAAACAACAGAAATGAATTGAAATGAAAAACAATCAACAGGGCAATTTCTATGGAGCATGTTGGGGAACCATCCTCAAGCAGTACGAAAATCAATGCATAACTTTACCTGCGAGAGAGGGGACGGGAATCAAATGGATAGGGTAGGGTGGGGTAAGTTAGGAGAGGTAAAGAACAGGATAAGATCTGTCCAGATTTTGTTTATAGCTTTACCTGTACACCTTGGACACCAGCGGCACCAGGAGGCCCAACTTCACCTTTAACACCCTGAAAAAAATAAAACGTACACAGAACACAATCAACAGACAACAACACAGGATAATAACTATGGTAGAAGTCAGACGAATAAGCAGTCCCAGGTATGCGCAGTGACTTAGGGAGGACACAAAAATTCAAAGAATTTATAAACGTTTTCTACACTGTTTCCATATTTTTTTTTTTTTTTTTTTTTTGGGTGGAGAGCACTTACCCTCGGCCCTTTTGGTCCTCTCGTTCCTCTTGATCCTTCCTCTCCTATTTCGCCCTAAACGAAGATAAACTTATTTAGAGCTGACAACAAAGATTTTCAGGACCTACACCTGTATGATTCGAGCCATTTTTAGCGCAAGAGAGGATCGGCTTTAACAACAATCAACTTTTCAAACAATCGTTTGCTACTACAGACAAACAACAACAGGGCAAAAGTAAGAGAAAAATAAACAGAGGGAAGAAAATGGTTAACCCTTAAACTCCCAGAAGTGATTAAAATGTAACTTTTCCTTGAAATGTCCATACAATATCCAGCACACAGCTTATGAGAATCCACAACTTATGAGTTACAAGTTTTTATCTTGATATACTATCAAATTCTCGTAACTAATTTACAAGGAAATATGTAGCGGCCAGAGAGGAGAATTAAAAATGTCTGATCAGATTAACAATGAAGGCGAATGACGGGCTTATCAGACAAGGTTGATTTTGAAGACAAACGAACAGCGACGTGGCTCATTGTAAACATAGTTGGAATTAAGTCTTAGAGTTTAGCAACGATCACAGAACAACAATGACATCGAGAAAATATATTAATATTTATTATCAGTTTGTATAGCGCAGATATCGACTGGGGTGTTTTTATCTGCATCTAAAATGGTAGTTAAATAAAACTATTAGTGAGTGTGTGAGTCAAAAACATTGGTCGGTAGCTGACAGTTTGAAACCAAAATACGCTAGTGATTGACAGCCCCCACAATACCTTTGGTCCTTTAGTTCCAGGGACGCCAACGGGTCCCATGGGGCCTCGATTTCCCTGAAGACAGACAACACAGAAAATCAAACTAGTCAACATGACCAGACATGAAATCAGTTTCGGGAACTGCCATCCAGTTTACGAAAGTAGTGATTTACGCCTTGTGTGCTTGCGGTTAGCTTTGAATTCCACCGTTTGTGAGTGGTCGATTCACCCAGAGCTCTTCTTTACAATAAAACTCGTGCCAGAGATGGTGCACGGCTGATGCAGTGCAAGCACTCGGCTTCTTCAGTTGTGGCCTGGGTTTGATTTCCGTTCCTGACGTCACGTGTGGGCTGAGTTTGTCGTTGGTTCTCGTCATTGCTCTCTAAGTTCTCCGGTCGTCCTCCCTCCGCTAAACCAACGGTCTGAATTTCTTTTCGATCTGGAGACCATGGACAGGTCGAGCCACCCAACAGACGTCTACTGCTAAATATTTATCCGTTATTTTATCTATACTAAGCCATCAGTTGTCCTATCGACCCACCTTGTGCCCTTTGACACCAGTTTCGCCTTGTTGCCCTTGCATACCTTGAGCACCCTGTAATGAAGAAAAAGTTTATTCTTTTTCTACCGAGGTCTTTAATGACTAAAAAGGAAATGATGAATAGCATTCCAAAAGGAGGGAGAGAAAAAACAGCTATCAAATTAGCAGATCTATCAAGATTCCCATTAAATAACTTTCCGGTGGGCACCCCACTTGTCATGTTTCAGAACATACTACGAAAAATTGCTGTAAGAATAATAACTACTAGAATAGAATAGGATAAAAGAAAAAACAAAACAAAAAACAAAACAAAAACAAAACAAAACAAAACAAGAGATAAACAGTTGTCTGAAATCATAGCAAACAAGTAAAGGAAGACATGATTAAGTTTACTTATGCCCATGCAAAAGTTTTCAATTTGCCTTCAACATTGTAACAAAAAGTATCTTTAACCAACTGATCGAGCTAATAGCTGAGAGGAGCATGGACACTTATCACAGACACCTGCTAAACCATCAAAACTGGTCATAAGCACCAAAAAACATTTTTTTGGCAGCATTTACATTTGATAAGTTTCACAACACTTTTCTTTCATCTAAACCGTCGCAATAATAGAACGAAAACACTTTCAACTTCATCAGCAACTTACATCTTTTCCCGTTGAACCTCTCTCGCCATCGCTCCCCTGGGCCCCAGTCTCTCCCTGCCAGTAAAAACAAAAAACAAAAACAGGGTACTTAAGGAAGCGCAGGTACCATGAGCCATCATGAGCAATCAATTCTCCGTCAAGATTTTATTTTTTCTGCTGACAGTTCAGCACAGCAAAAAACCCTTGGCTCTGCCTTTGCTATTCACACATTTACAATTGGTAATTATCCTCCAATCTATATAATTACTGATGCCACTGATATCATGGAGTAACTTAAGTAAAATCTACGATCTAACATAACAGTTTCTGTGTAACCTTTCTTCCAGCAACTCCTTTAGCACCAACGCTTCCCTGAGGTCCTGGAGCACCCTAAAATAAACACAAACATAATTGCTTACAATTGTAAAATTCGATCAACCTTACAGGGAATAACGTCTTCATTTTAACGGATGGCCGACCTCACTGGTACAAAACGTCAAGACCAGTCTGTTAAGTGATAATGCTTCCCCATTATTTCTTAAAAGTGACCCAGTTTAGGCCAAAAGGCACTGCATTTGGTGTCACATGGTGCTGTTCAGTCGTCCTATTCATGATCTATGCACGGACTAGTTTGCTCAAAATTTCGAATAAACGAAAGCTTTCATACTAAACCCACAAGACTAAATAAAATGTTTTGGGGGTGATACTTGGTCCTTTGTTCTTTTTTCAGGGAAGTGGCATCACCTAAAAGACAGTCTAAACTCTGACTCAGAATAAGACAAGATCTCTTCGTTTAACTGTTGAAACTGCCATAGACTTTGGCATAGAGACCACGTCTCGCATATTTAAAGCCATTATTTAATTCAAATTTGCCACAAAAGTTGTCAGTACATGTATACTTCAAAGGTAAACTGCGCATCGTAAATCATTACTCCCTATTAAAACTACAAGTCAAGAGAGACACTCTTGCTTGAAAGGCCAATTAAATTCATGTTGGGCGTAGTGTATCCGTTCACACCATAAGGGACTGCTCCCTCCGAGGAAGAGGACCATCAAAACAAATAACTCCCTTCTGTCGTCATTTGATACTTACCCCTTGACCGGGGGCACCAGCAACTCCTGCAGTTCCTGTAGCTCCAATATTACCCTACACATCAGTCAAAAACAGCAGCACTTTCAACATTTGATTAAGATATATAATAACTGCTACCCGTTGTAATACTACGGCCAAATGTATGACTGTAAGGGACACAAAATAAATAATAACAACAATATTAACAGGCCCCCTTGAACTGGGCCAGCCTGTTTAAATATCGCCACTAAATGAATAAATAATAATAGTTATCAAAGTCGCCCATTAAGATTCAAACCGGAGACACTCGGATTCCGCGGTCCGACTATCACTACGCCATAGTGGACTCTCCCAAGATTGATTTTAAAATATTGATATAACACTACATTCTCTCAGCTGCCCTAGAAGGAAATATAAAGCTGCCAGTAGGGAGAATTACTACTGAACCAGACCCTGGAAGTAAGATGGTTAAGCACCTGCTATAGAAACCAAAATTCCTGCTACGAAATTGAGCTTCTTACCTTTTCTCCTTTTGCACCTTGAAGTCCTGGGGAACCCCGCGGACCGATGACACCCTGAAACGCAAATTATTGAACCCAACTTTCGTTCATTTCATAATGCAATGGTCACTTGGTGAACATTTTACATTGAGAGTGTAACGAGTAAATGTGTATCCTAATTGCAACTTGTCCACAACATGGGGACATGAGCTGAGTAAAAGATACAAGAAGGTTGACGTAAAGCCGTCGAGATAGCCTGAAGTGTAGACATCTCATTAGGGCGATTTAACGTGGAGAAGCTTGCGATCGTTTATTCATACGAGCATGTTGAGGCGACGGTGAGGGAAGAGGGTGGGGAAAGGCGTAAAAGTAATATTCACTCGCCCACCCCCACCTCTCTCCTTATTTTTGACCGTCGCTCACCCCTTTGGTAAAAATTCCTTTCTCTTCCCAGCCTCCTGCTGCCATTAAAATCAAATTATGTTACCAGAGAGTATTTCACGTGTCAAACAGTGTACAACCTCTTTCTCCAACTGTGGTAATATGCTTTTCCAAAGTAGTGAAGGTTGAAGAGTAATACTACACGATCGTTTGGCTGTATGGACTGTGCATCACAGAGTCCTAACACTACACCCCTAAATACATCCAGTAGTAACTGTTGAAATTGATAATCAGTCTTTTCACATACCGCCCGACCATTAGAGCCTGGTGGTCCTGTGGCTCCTTTTACTCCTTGAGGTCCCTGCGAAATTAGAAGTCACACATCATTTCGCATGAAAGTTGGTGAGGGAAAAACCCAAATCATCTTGCACACGTAGAAACCGAGAACGCATAATCTAACTGTCTTCGTATAAATTTACCAGTCGTTCAGTATTTGACAACACCGGTGCATGTTCGTATTTCATGTTTATAACCGCACTCAATGAACTTTACTTAATATCTATTATATGGCGTGTAGCGACGGCAATCAGACTGCAGCATTTGTGATAGAACGCTTACAAGATATAGAGCTGTTTCGAGAAAGGTTGTCGGAGAAAGTGCACGCAACAATCTTCAAAGGTCATTTGGGTATCTGGTAATCAATAAATTCTAATAAGTGAAATGACTAAGCATATACATCAACCCTGCGATGCTTTGTCCTTACAGTGACGTTTCCTCAGATTTCTCTGAAATCCGCCGATGTGAAGGAACCATGACCTGAAAACTACCCACTATACCTTTCAGCCTCATCATGGGTGTTTAAATGCATTTTTTCCGACAACCTTTCCAAAAACAGCTGTATGCTAATACGCTGTTGTGCTTTGTGCCCTAATTACATTTTCGGTTACTTACAGGAAGGCCAGAGGCTCCATCAACGCCATCTCTACCAGCAGGGCCAGGATCTCCCTGTTGAAATGAGACACCAGTGTCACTTGATTGTTACAGGAATTGCCTTGGTCAGTATCAAAGGAAATGTATAGAGAACAGTTCGGAGAATGTAGAGGGTTAAGGAAATGGCATCCGGGAAACAGCAGTGATTTCCAACTGTAAAATGTCCATGTGATTTACAAACACCAACATCTACTCGACAGTCCTCAGTCACTTGTTGCATTTTTTCATTTGATTAATTACTTTCAAACAATCAAAGAATCACACTTAGAAGGATCACAACATGAAAAGAAAAACGAAAAAAAAACCAAAACAAAACAAAACAAAAAAAACCAGTGCACCGGTGACTGGCATCTAGTTTCTCTGTCTAACATCAACTCTGAGTCAAACATCAAGTTCATGAGAATAAAGGGCATGATCACCAACTAAAGAAGCTCTTGATTGTTAAACAAATTCTCCTTGTCAGCTACTTGCAAAACATATGAACAAGGGTATGGAGAATATGCATGCTGATGTTAGGGTGCAGAGAGTTAATGCTGGGCTTTACAAATTCAAACCTTCCACGAACGTCAACAGGTGAAAAGGTTGAATTATCTATAAGAGACGATTCATTTTTTCCCCAGTGCTTCTGACATATAAGATATCATTTTACCGCTTGGCCAACAGGCCCCGCTGCACCCACGCCGCCTTGCATACCAGGATAGCCCTTCAAAGAAATATAAAGTAAGAAAGAGCTTTCAGAGTATATTCATCACACAATTTGAGCTAGGAAATCCCGCTAATAATCCCTGTTTGATAAACCAAACAGTTTAAATAGTAGACCTATAATCTGGGTTCCGGTACTTAAATAAAACACAAACATGTTTCTACAACTGAATGCACCACAACAATATGTAAAAAAATAAATCTGTTTGGTTAATCGTGGTTGGTCAGCTGTTATTTGTCTGTTCATTTTGCTTAGAATGGTGAAAGTCAAAGCGTGAAAATGATTCCTCAAAACGGACAAGAGACATGGTCATACCGCCTCTCCTTTGCTTCCTTGTGCTCCCTGGGAACCAACTGCACCTGGTGGACCCTACAGAAAAATAACAGGTCAGGGTTCGATTGTAACAAAGGTGGTTCAGCCTTTGAGGTCACAGGGCCCATAACTGCCCGCGCTTACTCCTATTTCCATGGCATGAAGCGACAAAGAGAGAAAAGTCTGTACTCGAGCCTACTGGAGTACATCCCAATTTCCATAGCATGAAGCAACTAGACGTATTATCATTCCTCCTACAATGGGATGCTAGTCCATCACAAGCTTACCGCCAGCGTGTCATCAAGATTCCCTCAAAATTCACCAGTACCCATCTATACTCCTGGGTGGAGAGAGGCACTGTGAGAGTAAACTGTTTTGCCCAGAACACAGGACACACTGACCCGGCCAGGTCTCGAACCCAGACTCCTTGACCCAGAGTCCAGCACACCGACCACTAGGCCACTGTGTCTCCCATGAAGTGACATGGAGTGTGTCCATCTAATCCTGAACAGGACACTGACCACCTTCCTTCCCCATACCATAGTACAATGACTCGCGTAAGACTCGAAATAAAGTCTTTGGTGATCGCCACCATGTCACTGCGTATCCCCATAGCGTTGAAGGCACCTGGTGATTGGCTACTCAAACTCCGAATATTCTTTGCAATTCACCTCCGAACAACTCGTCACAGGAATAAATGAGTTCAAATTATCTTTTTTGTAGTATATTATCCCACTGTTTTTGTATACACTAAAAAACCCATTCATCTAAGTGTCGGTGGCTGGCAGTAGATATTTACTGCTTCGCGGCTTCATAAATATCCACCAATAGCCACCAACATTGAGGTGAATAGTAGCCTAATTATCCTTTAATACTCACCATCTGTCCCTGTTGTCCTTTTATTCCAGGCTGACCGGGTACACCATCTCGACCCTGGAAGATAAAAAAACCCACACTTTACATTAAACAAATAATAATTTTCCCAGCAAGTATACCTGAGCATAAAAGGTACAAATAGATCTTTTACTGAATCGCTTCCTTCCTGTCACATCACCTGTTAATTATAAATTACTTTCTCATCTCATTGCAATGCCATTTCCTAAGACCTTTTTTTCACACCACAACACATTCTGCCTTTTAGGATATTCCGTCATTCTGTTTGGGATATTCCGCTATTCCACCGTTCCTCCATTCTACCGTTCCACCATTAGGAGGCAGTAGCCACAAAAATGAGTGGTGCAATTTCACATGTTATCCTACACTTATAATCACTGAATGCATGTAGTTCGTTAAGCCTTTAAAACTGTTAATACTTTAAACCTACAGTATTTCCAGGCGGCCCATCCTCTCCAGATGGTCCTTTCTCTCCGGCCTCTCCCTACGAAGAATAACCAAAGAAGAAACTACGATGAAGAACCAACACATATTGGAAGGGGAAAATGTTACAATAGGCTCAAAAGAGGCCCAGCTTCAAGAATCACCTTTGCCTCAACATCAAACGAAGCTCAAGCCTTGTACAAGTATTTTAGTACACTTCTGCAAAAGCATGCGCAAATAACGCATCCTTCATGCTGTACAGTCCTTTTTTTCCCCTCTCCCCTTATATCTTATCTTTGCTATCAAAATGTCTTAGGGGAGAAGGGGTGGGAGAAGCACTTGGTCATTTTCAAAACACAAATACCAAGGTTACATGTATCAAAAATATCAAGGAGAATGGAAACTAACCCTCCTACATGTGTGTGTGTACTTTTTGAAAATTTCACTGAAAGCTGTACTCAGGATCATTATTGACACCAAGTGCACAGCTCTCAGGAACCCAACAATGTTCTTGTTAACCCATTGACACTTACGTGTAACACGTGCCGACGAAAAGTCAAAATTTTGGAGAAACCAAGAAGGCAAACACAATGCGCAGTAAATTTTTAAAAATAAGCTTTTCCGAAAAACAAGCTCCAGTGAAAGAGGACTAAGTAAAGAACTTATTTCCGGCGAAAAAAGCGATAGGTGCATATTACGTTTTAACTCAAAAATCAAGATGAAAGATAAAAATCGCTAAATATTTTCGCATGTGTGAAAATAGGCATGTGGATCATATTTCAAAAGGGAATATGCAAATTTGTCCGTGAGTGAAGAGATCTCAAGTTTCATGGAATCTATCAATAGGAAGCAAGACTAAAATGGCCAAGAAATATTTCGGGACGTCAGATTTATTCAAAACAGTTTTTGATTTACTGTTATAAGCGAAAAACGTACGAATTTCTTACGTGTAAAAAGCCCACGCGGTAAAATTCATCATGCTTAGATCGTTGTTTACTTGCGTTCGTGGCCAGAAATTGCGCAGCATTATGCTGAAAATTCTGAAAAAACTTCGATTTGAGGCAAAATCTTGTATTAAACTATACTTTTTGAACACATTGTTACTCAAAAATTATATTTACCGGGCCATCGAATCGTCAAATTGTCGCCAGGCCCTGCTTGAAGTCCGAAAGTTCGGTTTTCACTTTACGTCCATAATTCGCATCGCCTTAGAGAATCGTAGTGTCGTTGACTTGAGAGCTTATTCTGTCACTTTTAAGACCTGGATATCCATTCTTTTACAAGTAGAGTATTCTATAGCATTGTTACTTTACATTCTGAATTCCACAAGGTCTAACTCGATCGCAAATGAACGAAAAATCCGACCTGAAAATTTTGAGGGTCGGCCGCGTGGACGCCATATTTTCAAATTTGATCATTTAGTGAAGACGCATAGAGTAATGCCCCTCTAGTACCCCCTAAAGTCGAAAAAATATATGCGCAAACAACGGATTCTGATTGGCTTATTGATCTCCAAACTATAGAGGAAGTTTGGGGACAAAATTCCACTTAGTATGGGAGGTAGGGGGGAAAGCGTTCTCGCGCGAGGCGATCGCGAAGTTCGGGCGGTTACGGGCGGTTCAGGAGTCAATGGGTTAAACTAGTTCTGTATTTCAATATAAGTAGAAAAATAAACTGTACTTACTTTTGGACCATCAAGACCGTCGCTGCCTGTGGAACCTTTCGGTCCACGAGGTCCCTAGTGAAAAAATGAAGTGATGAAAAACAAAATAGGAGAAATATCCTCTAAAAACCTTAAGGTGGCTCAATAGGGTTTTTTGGCCGGGCGAAGAATGAGTATGAAAATGGCGCAAGCTTTTAAATGGCATCAAATATGTAAACAAACATGGCGGCTTCACGCAAGTCCACAATTTTTGTTACATAATCACGAAGTTTACTGAACAAGGGTGAAACGGCATCGCTACTTTCCAGTAATGAGAACAATATTGACAATGAAAGACCAGAAGTTTACACAACGCCTACACAACATCTACACAACATCCGTAATGCATCAGGTCACTTTCGGAAAGTGGAAGCGATCGAAACCAGAAAAGAAACAAAAATAAAAAGGTTACACGAAGGGTTCAAATGTGGAATGCCAAAAGGAAGCTCCAGTATGATAACATATCCAAGGAAAACAAACCCCCAGCAAAACGAATGACACGAGCACGTGAGGTCAGTACATTTTTCTTTATTCTGAAGTCTTCATTTTTGGTAAGATTTTCCTGCCAAGCTTGTCCTAATTATTGGCCTAACTGTTCTTTTGACTCCAACCCTGATTCCCATCAGCAGAATAAAGCTAAGAGGAACCTGCCACAAGGATCCAGACTGGTGGACTTAGAAACCCTTACAGATGGTCTGAAGGAATGCTCGTTTTGTCATTGCGGTAAATTCTCACTATTTTTAACTGCACTTTAGCATATTTTTTAGGTTACCGGTACATTCCTCAAACTCTAGCATCACTTAACATAGAGCCAGGTCTTTTCTGTGTAGACCATAATACGAAAATGGATAAGAAAAGTTCGAAGGACAAACAAAGGAAATCAACAGTTGCATTCAAGCGACGTCGATCACAATTACACAAACACCAGATTTCAGAAACCTCGAGAAACGAGGGAAAAGAAGGTACCATGTATGAAAGTGGCATTGGCCTGAACCTAAACTCTTCCGCGACAACATTGGAGTTGAACAATTCTGAACTTTCAATCACTGATCTTTATGATATAACCGCTGCTATCACGAAACAACAACAAGAACAATACGAAAATGCAGTTCCGAAATACACTTCGAGACCCACAGTTCAAAAGGAAAAATTTGATGACAGTAAATTTTATCACTTCGTTTTATTTGACATCGAGACAAATTCAACGGGAAAATCAGCAGAAGTATGTCAGCTCGCTGCCGTGGTTAGGTCAGGTAAACAATTCTCATGCTATATTCTACCAACCAGAGACATAGATTCTCACGCGTCAAAGGTCAACAAACTTACAGTTAAAACTGTCGATGGAATCCGCCGACTTTTCAAAGATAATCGACTAGTAGAAGCCTTTAAGTTATCGCAAGTACTTAGGCAGTTCTTAACTTTTTTGAGGGCCAGCATAGATTCAGCTTCAACACGGTCCACAAAGCCCGTTTGCACAATCTTGGCTGGACACAACGCCGCCACATTTGACATTCCAATACTTCTTCGAAACGGTGGCAAAACTTTTATCGCGGAGCTCAGTTCCATCAGGTTTGCAGACACTCTGACACTGATGAAATCACTCATCAAAAGCAAGCACTCTTACCTCCAAAACGCAGAAGGTAAATTTCCAAAGCCTGGGCAGAGTTCTGTTTACGAACATTTATTTCAAACCACCTTTGATGCCCACGACGCCCTAGAGGACGTGATCGCTCTTCGAAGAATCTTGCTTTCGTCTAGGTTGGCTTTGTCTGATGAAATGCTGGTGAACAGAAGTTCTGCAATCTCTGTCAAGGACGCCGCCGAAGACCGGAAATATCTTGACAACCGTCATAAGAGACTCCTGTCTCTTCGAGGAAAGCTGTACAACCCAGGTCATGCGGATAGCCCAATAAAACAAAGCACTGCCGAATAAAAAGCTGGCAGTGGCCTAGGCTATGAGGATTTAAATAATTTGTACCAACGATTTGGACGGAAAGGTCTTGTGTGTATTTTGACGAGACCGCCATTGTCCAGTCGCTCATCGCTTCCAAGGTCACAAACACGACGAGAATAGTCTCCGCAATTTTGAAACACTCCGAAGAGATTTCCAAGGATTCTGCGACATAGTGAATTAAGGTATGTTCTCAACTGACTTTCAGGTCAAAAGCAGTTTGTACAAAAACGTCAAAGATAATTACCGCCCGTGTTTACACATTCGTCCTCGGTAAAACCGCGTGGTTCAAGAGTTCGCGCATGCTCAAATAGCGATCTTGGCGAGTTCCTATTCTGATGACGTAGTTGCCATTGAGGTGAGAAAAAAGAAAGTTCCCCCTTAAATCTCTCGTATTCCTTCGGTGAAATTCCTTAAAATTTGGCAGAGATGTTATACCCTTTTAGCTTTCCTTGCTGTGAATTTATCAGAAAAATTTGTAAGACAAGTTTTTCGCTCAGCCAAAAAACAACAAAAATGTTAAAAGCGAAAAAACTACCTTGACAACCCCTATTTGTTTCGATTTTAAAAGTTTCGTCTTTTCAGACTCTACCCGGTCGGAGAATAATAGAAAATTTTACCGAAGGAAATTGAAGAAAATTGAAATCAAAGTCAAACAGACGTCAAAAAATGGCGATATTTGAGTAGTTTTAATTTGGGACTCAAAGCCTTGACTTCAGAGGTGACTGTTGTACAGCAAATTTAGCCCCTTGTCTTTTATGTTTCAGTAGCTTTGATTTGAAAAATAGCAAAAACAACGAGAGTATTAACTTTCGATTGATGTCACTGGCGCGCGCTTCGTGATCTTGCATAACCCTATTGAGCCACCTTAAGTCTATATTCTAGTACTTATCATGAAAGCAAGAAGCATATCAAAGCGGAATGCAGCATTTTCAAATGAGTGTCGAGGGTAAATTCTGGAGGGCATTGGTTTTGCATCCGGCCGTAGGCCGCGTCCAATTTGGCTGTTAGAGGAATTTTTTTGCATCAAATTATTCCCAAAATTGGACAAGTATACAGGCCTATAACTTATTAATATTCAGCTAGTCAGTTGTAATTGGGCATTACTCAGTCAAGCTTTTATTCTTTATCTTTTTTAACTGTCTGATTAAGGATTGATTTGGATAGTTTCAAACTATCCGAATTAGTCCTTAATTGAATAAAGGCTGATAGTTTCTAAAGAAACTGTTTGGGGCTGCGTCGGTGGGGGTAACGAAATAATTTCAATATAACAACAAAGTTGAAATGGTAAATTGGTCACGGTGGCCAATTTACCATTTCAACTTTGTTGATATATTGAAATTAGTCCTTAATTGGACAGTTTTAAAAAAATTCAAGAATAATAGCTACGCTGAAAATTTCTGATTAACTACCAGCTGTACAATTAACTCTGAGATTGGTCTAAAAAACCTAACACCAATCTTCGCATTCCAGCGCCTAAAGTCGTCCAAATGCATATACTTTGTGTTCCCACCAGCTCTTGGTGCTGTTGGCCTTTGTTTAGACTGCGAGCTGGTCCTCATTATAAGCGCTTCAGTACGATCTTTTCTTCGCCCGCGGGAAAGTATGAAGCCTTAAACAACGCGAACCGGGATTTAGCACTGATTATTAGTGCCAGATCCCTGCCAGACGTCTCCTCGACTCGTATCCAATCTTCCAGCGGGCGAAGAAACGCGCGTCCTGCAGCGCTAATAATGAGGGCCTATGTTCTGATTGACCTGTGATGATTACT
Organism: Stylophora pistillata; assembly: GCF_964205215.1. NCBI lineage: Eukaryota > Metazoa > Cnidaria > Anthozoa > Scleractinia > Pocilloporidae > Stylophora > Stylophora pistillata. The sequence continues at coordinate 21,645,648 of NC_142522.1, forward strand.
TTGATTTTGGTTTTACGAGACTCGAGGCACTGTAGCTGCAGATGAGGAGAGTTTGGTTACCTTAGATCCTGGTTGACCTTGTGTTCCTTGACCTCCCTGAGAACCTTGAGCTCCCTTAAACATAACAAGGCAAACAGAGATGACACAAAAATACCTTAACAATAAGAAAGCAATCACGATAGCAAATTCGACATCACATGCAAAAGTACATTCGACAGTAAATTCGACTGCAAATTCTTGAGAGAGAAAGAGGTTGTCTAGTGCCGATAATATTTTACCAAAAACAAACAAAGAAATCAATATAACACCACTAGATAATCATTACGTTTATCTATTATTACTTACAGGTGCACCGGACACTCCACGGTCACCTTTCGCACCTGAAGGTCCTGGAGGGCCCTGGGAACAAGATGAATAAGGGTTAACAAAGTTTACTGATGTAATTACTTTTGGCTAGAATTCAATCATCACTGCGAGTGCTAAAGAAATTTTAAATTGATAGTGCCAGTAGTACATTGGTTTTGATTTACTTCACTCCGTGATTGATCCAGAGAACTCCTCCCACCCCGCTCTTTCAAGCTGATACAAAACTTGAACCAAACACGACTTGCTCACTCACGTTTGCGGGTAGTTCAGTTCTTATTGGCTCCTCACGATGTTTTTCTTTGCTCCGATTGGGGGTTGTGATTACTGTGGTATTAGCTCTACGACAATCAATCGAAACTGCGTTTTTGACCATTGACTCTGGAATAATTACGGTATGCTCTTTCAGGAGTTCCAATAAAAGCCGGTCCCGCACCCCACCCCCCACGGTCTACCCCTGCCTGTAAGACCTCTCACCGCCTTCTGTCTACGGGCTCTCGTGTTGGCGTTTTGCCTTGATTACGGCACAGTAGCCTACAACATCCTCAGCAGCCGCTGAGGGAACAAGCGATTGAAACTCTGCTATTTTCAGTTTCCCTCGCTGCCGCGGTCGGCTCGTCACCCAACACAGTTGGGCTTGTCATGCAAAAATCTCAGGATTGTCACGTTACAAGTTATCTTTGGATATTACGCTCTCAGTATCAACAACGACTTACCTGTTCTCCTTGGGCACCAGATATACCCGATGGACCATTTTTTCCTGTGCTCCCCTAAAACAAGAGATATAGTACAGTTAAACAACAAATCATTAAATGAAAAAGATACATCGCTGTGTCAATTTCCTTCTTATTTTATTCCATTAACTCCAAACGAACAGTATCACCCGCAACTTCAGCAACATGGACTTCACCTTGCACGTGTACGAAGACGAAACTGTACGTGGTGCGTTTCCCGTACCTGTTCAATCCTGGACATAACTCGAACTGCTTTTGGTTGCAGCTTACTCCGTCTTAGTGAATCTTAGTTAAGGACATATTCACGAAGTTTTGCACAAGACATTCTGGTTCTCCTGCTAGGTTAATTCAAATGCGGTAGTCACATATCATTCACCCACCCGGTCTCCGGCAGGTCCAGGTTGACCTCTTGATCCTCGTCCGCCAGCAGCTCCCTAAAACAAAGCAATTGGAAGTTTAACTGTTGTAGTAATTATTAAAGGGAGTTGTCCACTTTGAGATTAATCTATCACAGGATTGTCGTCATGCTATCAGAACAGGGTAACAAAACTATAAAGCGACCGAGTCACTTTTTCAATCAATTCCTACAATGAAAGACGTAAACAAAGCAATTGGAAGTTTAACTGTTGTAGTAATTATTAAAGGGAGTTGTCCACTTTGAGATTAATCTATCACAGGATTGTCGTCATGCTATCAGAACAGGGTAACAAAACTATAAAGCGACCGAGTCACTTTTTCAATCAATTCCTACAATGAAAGACGAAAGTAATCCTAAATTACAATGATTTTGTTTTACGACGTTCAGTGATTGGGCTAGAAAACTCACGTTACGCTCTCAACCACTAGCAGCAGATGCTGAACTGAAATATTCTCTTGTTTGGTGGCGTTTTCTAGCCTTTGAAGCTGTTAACTTGTATATACTTTATGGCCTCATCCTTCCTTGGTGATGTTGGCCTTGTTAGTGCTGATGAACTAAGTTTAGCCTGCTGGACAGGCTTCGTTTATTTTTGGCGTTATTCGAGCGAGCGCGAAGGCAAGCGCGGGGCGAACATTCTTCCACTTGCACCTGACTCGCCCTTCACACTCTACTCACACACGCCTCACGCTTGCTTGAAAAAACTCTTAAATAACGCCTTTCTGGCAGGTTAAACTAAAATTTGGTTTGAAGACCTCAATCTAGAAGCACACCGAAATAACAGTTTTTACAAAAATGTTTCGATCTGATTGGCTACGCAACTTGCAATCTATTCTGTGCTATAACATAACGAACATAGTACGCATCGTCTGATTGGTCAATTTTGTTTCCAAGCGGATGTAAGTAATAGAGCGAAATTTTTCCGGGCTCATTAATGTGATAAAGCCACTTGGGATGTTGGGAGAACACTCGGAAAACTTGTAAATCACGAGCCGAAGGCATGTGATTTAGAAGCTTTCCGAGTGTTGGAGAGAGCAAGTAAAGAGACTGGGCCGACAGTGTACGGTTGTGAACAAATAAAAAAACATGAACCTTTCTTGTCGATAACTTTTGAACGACTTGCAGGTTAATGCTACCTTGAGATTGTTAATCCTTGATTCTTGAGTTCGACAGTTCATTCGGACTCCGCCCTTAACCAGCCATAATGAGTATCGTGCGATAGAAACCTTAAGCTCGTAGTCTAGTCGTTTAATGAAGAAGAAGATGAAGGTTCATCTGCCACTTACCATTGGTCCCGGCGGTCCAGGAGGGCCAGCCACACCTGGCTCCCCAGAGGGCCCCTAGTGTGCAAACAGGAAGTTAAGAACACGAAATAATAAAATAAAAAAAAAAAACACACTCATAGCTATGACAAATAAACTGTACGTGTTAAACAGACAAAAAAAAAAAAAGAGACTAACTCGACATTCAGTAAGGTGTTCTTACCCTAAGTCCAGAAGCACCATCTCGCCCAGGGATTCCTGATTGTCCTGCGTCGCCCTATTAAGTAAAATAACGATTCTTGTCACTTCGGACTGGGGGCCAGGTTCCGAAGCATTTGTAAGCTAAAATTTGCTCTGCTCACTGGTTAATTATTATTTTAAATTGCCTAGGAATTAAAAGAAATGTAACTTGCAAGTTAGAAATGCGGCTCTGTAGTTCATTTTTTAAGAATTTCAATTTGTCTCTTACCAAGAAAACAATCCTGTCTAAATTTGAATTTTCCATTCATTTCACTCACCTTTTCGCCTTTTGGTCCTTGTTCGCCAACAGGTCCAGGCGGACCAGTGGAGCCCTGTAGTGTGTGTTATCAAATGTATACAGTCAAAATCAGTCAAGCATTCCAATTCTACGGGTTTTAGAGCACTTTTCAGTGTCGAAAGGAGTCCTAGATTGCACAGGTTTTTCTTTACTTCGCCCTGTGATTGGTCTAAAAATCACTCGCGCCACCTTTTCAACCAATCAGAAGCAACAGTAGTATCCACTGCGCCTTGGTTACTCGTGCTTTCCCGCGCCTCGTTCTCATTGGCTCCTCTCCTCCTCTCATTGGTAGTATTTTTCATTATTCTGATTGGCCACTGTGATTACTTCGCTTTTGCTTTTGCGACACTCAATCCAAACGCACTATTTTAACTAGTTCAACAACTCTGTAGCCTTACATTTTCCCAGCTTCATCGAAAAACCACTGAAGTTAAGTACAATAAAGCAAAAACACCATTCCATCCAAAGATGTTGCGATACGATTTCGAGATTCAAGAGAAAATGTTCTGCGACCAATTAAAAATTCTGCTTCAAGGAAGTTCTTTTCGTCATGATAAATTCATCTAAGTCATTTCGTCTGATTCAAGCTATCCTTTGTTGACAATTTACATATTTGTTTTTAGTTGCGCTATTGTGTATTTTCTTAAGTCAATTACATAATAAATCCCTATGGGGAGGAGAGGAGGGGGATGGATGGAAAACAGGCCAACCCCAAAATATTTTTTTTTGGGAAATTCCAAGTTACCTCGTCTATGCTCACCCTCGACCTTCTCCTTTTACTCTTATCCTAAGTCAAGAATTATGACGCGGTGATCAACCGCAAACTAATAATGTAGATTTATGTTGAAAGAGTCCACTTACATCAGCTCCTGATCTCCCTGGGGGCCCCATAGGCCCAGTCTCACCATCTGGTCCCTAGAAAAATCAATTATCGAAAAACCGAAACGAAGAAGGTATCATGTGGAAAATATCTCACAGGTTAAACTTAAAGGGACTAGATCACGACTCATGCATGTGCCATTAAAACGCTGATAAAAGTGGTACCAATGGGCCGTTGGTAAGCTTGGCCTTCAAGTTTCCGAAAATCCAATATAAACACTTTGAAATAGTCTGTTTTTACAACGACGCACTCTGCATTTGTTGTTTACTTACAGAGAACAATGGTAATTTGACGCCTGTAAGTGTACAACCGGAAGAACTCAGTGCGCAAGCCCATAGAGTGGCCTAGCAGAGTATCAATGCTGTAAATGCTTCAGTGCGTCCAAAGAGGGGGGGGGGGGAGGGGGGACGCGAACACCTATGGGAATCAGGCTCGTATCCAGACCTTCTTACTGACAACAAGAGAGTTGTTAAAACGGTTATTGACTTCATACTTACAGTATTGCCCTTCTCTCCAGCCGGTCCTGTTGCTCCTGCTGGACCCTCTGGACCCTGCCAGTCACAGAACAGAAAAAAAATGGCGAAAGAGAGCAATAGCCCTATACACATCTAAATTCCAAAAATATGTTGAACCCACCAACGACTCAAAGTTCTCTTTATAGCCCACAGCGATAAATTCATTCCATGAAATATCAAATTAATGAAACGTAAACTTAGATGGGGGTGACGAAGCATTTGAAAAACATGCCGAGATGTGCGTCTTCTGTGGTTTCGTCTAACGACTGCAAATACTACTTATGTGTAGTTGGGTCCCCAATCTTCCAAGGAATGTGCCAGTTCGCATCTCTTAACTGACAGTAATTTTACCCCAGCTTTTAATTTCGACAGTTGATTTCTTTGCCGCTAGCAAAACACGATATTTTGCTCGATTCACAGGTTTACTCACGGCAGCTCCTTGGGCTCCAGTTTTTCCAGCAGGTCCAGTCATTCCTTGGCGTCCCTGTGAATGACAACACAAAAGTTGGTATGCTAAAATTCGGTGAAATTTATAAAAGTTATCTGGGAAATGTCGGTTGAAATACTTGGAATCGAGAAGTTGTGTGCAAGTGCTGGGTAGTTTGAGATAAGTTAGTACCATAACGAAGGTATCAATGCTATCACAGGGTAAAAATCAAACGCATCCAATGACAGCACGCCAAACACACCAATAACAGAAAACCAAGGTGCTATAAATAGCGACACGTACACTTTCGACCTCGTCGCCTAACCAAGACTATCAGTACAGCAGTCGGGACAGTCTGACTCTCCACCGTGAGACAAACAATTCAACGATCCTTTATCTACAAAACCACGACGAACAACTACACTTCCTAGAACAAGGTTAAAACTGTTCTGATATACCAAAAAATGTTATCAATGCTTTAGAATATCTGTTCTGAATTTACACTTGTCTTTGAACGGTCAGTTTTTCCACACTTTGGCCTCTGCGATCTTAATTCTTCTGTGGAAATCTGAAAAATAGCCTTTGATTTCTGAAGTGATAAGATACGCGATACCTGAAATAAAACCACTTTCCTCTTTCCTATATCAAGTGAACAGTAATTCGTTTGAAACATTTGTCAAATTAAAGATGGTGTAAATTAATTAATAATCCATGTCTGCATTAATCACGAACTCGTCATGTTAGCCCATTAGACAGGAAGCACGAATACAGAAGTGCAACGTTCAAACGAGTGTCAAAAGTGCTCCGGGATTTAAAAGGCTTTGCTTTATTTCACTCTGCGATTGGTCAAAAATTTTCTCACTCAACCAATCATATGCCAAACTAAATCCACACGTAACTTGGTCGCCTACGTTTTCCCGCGCTTCGCGTAGTTCACAGGTAATTACTATAAGTGACTGCTCAATAGCTCCTTTTGATAATTTCCTTACTCTTTTTTCTTTGAAAGGCATTTGTGATGACTTCAGTTATGACTCTTGGACTATCAGTGATTTCAAACAAAGCCAGTTACCGGTGGTTGACAAAATCGATTCGCCGGAAGTCGAATCGTGCGTTAACATACTGGAAGTCGAGGGCGTCAGCAATGTATGAAAATGAGTAGCATGACATGAGAAAATGATAACATGAACCTCCAACGTTCTTAAAGCGTGAACCGGGCGGAAGTCCATTGTCAGAAGATTGTAAATAATACAAATGAAGCTTCTTCGTTCTCAAAGCAGTAAACAGGGATAGGAAATGTTGACGAATCGACACGACTCGCACGGGTCGACTCGACTCGTCTTTAGTTGAGTCGATCCGTCTCGCGGCCTATAAGACCTCATACTACCCTTCAGTTTGAACAGGCTCGTGTTCGGGATTCGCCCCTTTCCGTGCACAGCCGCTTATTACGAGTACACCATCAGCAGCCACTTATAGAAAAAAGTTATTGAAACCTCTGCTATATACCAAAGCTCAGTGAAGTTCTTAAAACGTTTCTCACCATCATTCCTGGTCTTCCTTGTGGACCTGGTTCACCCCGTAGACCTGGGAGTCCCTAAAGGGTACGGAATGTTTCAAATATAACACAAAAAAGTGAGGATATTCGTTTTAAGTAAAAAAAACACACTGCATCAGTGAGAGATGTGTGCTCTACAACCTTAACCACTTCCTACTGTATTGTCTATTTACAGTCTGTAAGCCTGATCTTATAGACCACTTTCATAAATGGCTGCCGTATAAATATTCTCTTGTTTAAATTTAAATTAGCCCTACTGGCCTCGCTTGAGATAATGTATTCTTTTGAATTTTGTACAGGAGAACGAGGCCAGTAGGGCTAATTTAAATTTAAACAAAGGAATACTAATCCGGCAGCCATTTATGAAAGTGGTCTATAGGAAATTGCTTACCCTGTTTACTCGCAATATGATCTTGGGCGACTTAACTCAAGTTTCGGGCGACCTGACCGTTCACCGCATGTAGTATTGATTTGAAACAGAATGCACGAGCAGGAGAAAACGAAAGGACCTTCTGGCAAATATCCTTTTCTATTATACACCTGTACCACTGGTTACGATTTAACATCCGCCTTTACCGGATATTTACGCGCAAAGTTCACAAAGTTTCTTATCTTTTAACTAAAGCAGAAGCTTTCAGTCTATTAAAAGTTCGTAACAGCGAGCAAAACCCCAAAATTACAAGTACACGAGATCCATGGTGGAACCAGCATTTGCCCATTTCACCTGATGGCTTTAGTTCCACTACGATCAATAACTTCGCCCAATACTCATGAAAACTTAAGAAATATCGTTCACTATCAAACTCATCCCTATCATCAAACTCAGCACGATCAAACCCATCGGTGGGTCTAAGAATATTATTAATTGGATATAAGCTTACAATTCCACCGATTTCACCACCTGCTCCATCCAATCCACGTGGTCCCTGTATTTCAAAAAAAAAAAAAAAATCAGTATTGTCAAAATCAAACAATGTTAGAGTAATTGTGTAAGTCATTATGAAGATGCGCATGTTTAAATCTAGAAAGGATTGCGTCATAAAAGGCCAAGTCAGAGTGAATACAATCCAGTCCCTCTCAAGCGAGATAAAGAAGCCGTTGTTTAAGGGATGGGGTTACGCAAGGGAAATCATAACAATAGGCTTAACACAGAAATGGAAAGATCCCCTCATTATTAGAAATGATTTTTCATTTATCATTTAACTCTTTCTGACAACATTATTCAATTCGTAGCACAAAACATACGTTTTCTCCATCTCTGCCGCTTCTCCCTGCGTCGCCTGGGGGGCCCTGGAAATCAAGTCAAATATGTAGTAAGTGATGTTTGGTGGAAGAGTAAAGGGGACGAGTTGTGGGACTAAGTTTAACACTATTTCAAACAAAAAGGAGCATGTATCAACTTCTTTTCTATTTTTTTCTCCCTTAATCACTTTTCACTTCTAACTTACCACACTATTTTAATTTTAAAATTTTGATTATTGTTTTGTTGTACAGTAGATTATTGGGCACGATGGTCCGCGTCACTTAAGGTTTGAGTTTTTCTCACCAAAATTACAGCAAATTTTTTTTTCATGGGAAGCTCTAGGTGACAGATTTCATTTCGAGTTATCGAGAGTCCTCTGAATGTGCTCCAAGGTTACAAATCTAATGAAGAACAATTGTTTAACTTTGCGGTCCAATATCTACCTTCTGCCCATCCTGTCCGGGTTGTCCCTTACTTCCCTTCGCTCCTCTTGCACCCTGCAAACAACGATAGAAACATTATTTATTTATCACTGTGAATCAAAAAAATGAAAATTATGACACACATCTTGAGACGACCATCACGAAATGGCACAGAATTTTTCGGAAAAATCCTTCGAAGCGACGTGATTGAATCAAATGTAAGATGATTAAAGTGCATTGTGCTGGTGAAGACCTCACACCCTAACATTGTTAGAGGATATTACATGGCCGCTAAAAGATACGAAATTTCTCTTCCAGTATTGAAATCTTTTTCAACACGAGAAAAGAAACTTAGTATCTACAAGTGGCCATGCAAAATCCTATTTATTATATAAACACCTATGAAATACTACATCATTTCTCTTTATCATTTGAATTATTTTACGTAGCAACAGTGACCTTTTCACGTATGAAGAGAACACGTTATCTTAACGAGTGAAGATATCATGTTTTCGCGCGAAAGGTCACTTAGTACTTCACTGGTGTTGATATAATAAGTATATCTTATTAGACGTTTTGTTATGTAGTATCGCTGAGTATTTTTACGAGTTGTGCCGTGTTATGGCGAGCTCGTAGGGCGAGTCAAAATACAAACAACGAGTAAAAATATTCAGTGATACTACACAACAAAAGGTCTAATAAGAGATTTATTATCCAACACGCCAGACTAATTTCGGTGCGGGCGAATTTCGCGGGTATTTTTGGAGTACAAATATCGCGTGATATTTGTACCCGTCTCGCGCGTTATTTGTACTCTACGAAGCACAGTTGGATAATAAATATTTATATTCTCTTAACTGTTCTCATTTTCTATGGTAATGACGAGGATGATTTGTTTTGACCGGAGCTTCTTAAAGTGGTGATCATTTCTATTATTCTCGTGACCTTTATATTCGATTCGAGGGTGATACTGTTAAGAGAACTTCAACTTTACTTTATTTAGCACTCAGGTTTTAGTTACAATATTAACATAAAAAAAAAAAAACAAAAAAAAACAGGAAAGGATACATATGTAAAAAATTAAAGGTAACAGTGTTCCATAGTTCGATATTAGAAGGCAGCTCTTTTTTAAATGTCAAATGGTTAAAGTCAAAACAAAATGTCCTAATCCTCAATTATGAAGTCATGCATTTGCTGATAAATGACTGTTTCTTGGCAGATGAGTAGTTTTAGAGGGGTATGAACTTGAGGAAAATAAAACGAAGTGGGAACTCAGAGTTAACAATACCCAAACCCTTCAGCACCGAATGACGTACTTCTTCTACAAAATTCTGAAAAGGTTAGCACTCACCGGTCTTCCTTGAACTCCTTTTTCTCCATCTGCACCTCTTGAGCCTGGTGGACCCTTTAGAGACAGTTAAGCAAGAAATAAGTTCCACAACAAAAAAAAAAACGTCTATATGCGTTACCAAGAGCTAAGGAAGGAGGCACTGAAAGGTTTATCCCTCTCTGAACATATCAAGTTGGTTCTTGTGCTGCAATTTCGTTTCTTAAACAGTGTCATTATTAACCTTTCTGTAGCCTATGAGTAGTTTAGTTCTTAATTCTTAAAAAAATATCTGATTTTGGTCTTACATCAATATCCCTTATTGCGAAAAAATGTCTCCCTGCATTAACTCAAACAAAATGCAATTTTCGATTAACCTAGAGTTACCAATAAGAACAGAAGCTGATTAAGTGGCAAGCACAACAATTCACACCAGATGCGAAAAAAAAAGAAAACGAAAAAAAAAAAAGGACTGTTCGATGACCTACCATGGGACCTTGAGGACCAGGGGGTCCCTCGCCTCCAGCTAAACCAGCGTCACCCTTACAAAGAGAAAGAATGGAGGTTCAAAAAGATAAGAAAAGATGGTATGTTTTGAGTTACGTTGTCGAATAACACGAGTTATTCATTTTTTACAAGCGTGGCTAAAACATGCAATCCGAGTTCTCTACCACGATTTTAAACCTCAAGACATTTGAATTTCGGGCTCCGATGTACAGCAATACCACTGAGGGGGTCACAGGGAACTCAGTGGTGAGTCAGAGCATGAAATCGGTTCAAATGCGCAAGCATCCTGTACACTTAAAAAGTCAGAAACGTTGAAAGCGTCATGTGTGATTAGAAAGACAAAAAAAATTTTACATTTAAGTATTGAGCTTGGTCATCGAACAAAGAGAAATAATAGGGACTTGACTTGCGCATCAAGAAGCAAATCTAACAGCCTGAGGTTGGAATCCTTCTTAGCCACTCAACTTTTTTCTCTATACCACACTCGAGATAGATTAAAAAAAAGTAAAAAAAAACTTTCTTTTAAAAGTTTTGTTTGTATCATCATAGAACTATTGTCTCTACATTTTCAGAAGAGGTAACACTGGCGACACACTCCGCTCTGCTTAGTGTGCCAAATTTGGGCATACCTTATTTTTACCTCATACGTGACTATTTCTGAACTGAGGTACGGCAACATGGAATCTATTTCTTAAATACACAAGTAGATGATGAGACGAGGAAACAAACAAACTCTTCACATGACTTGACATACCAGAGGTCCCTGCTCTCCATCGGGTCCAGGCTCCCCTTGTTTCCCTTGAGGACCCTAAGGCATAAACATAGTAAGAAAAAAATAGACAGTCATAGACTGCATGTGGCTACTGGTATTACACAATTTTTAAAGTATTGGAAAGGTTGTATAATGACACTAATAGGCAGCGCTGCAGAAGATTTGTCTCCTGAAATGATTGTGAGATGAGTACGAATGTCGAAGTACTAAGATACTCCGAAAAAGCGATAAGTAGCCCTAGGAAACATCGGGTCAAACTTGGGTCAAGATCGGAATTCTATTATTACACTCACTCACTCACTCACTCATCTCGACAACACATGCAGCTTTGCCTCCTAATAGGAGGCGGTAGCCGCAAAAAAATTCAACTAAATGCATAGGAAGGGAAAAAAAAAAAGAAAAGATAACCTTTTAAACAACACTCCAACATGTCCAGCGATACTATAATCAAGCTTGTGCTAAGTGGTCACCCACGGGAAATAACAGGGTGATCATTTAAAACAGGTTGACCGCTTGATACAGGTTGACTAGCATATACCTTGCGTGATGTTCGTGCGTATTATTTGGTGAAGAACTTTGAACTCAAAGTACTAAAATTGGTTCCGGGAGATAAACATGGTTAAGAGATTATTCTTATTTTATTTGGGTGGTCATGCTTTAAGCGACCGTTCAATAAAGGTGGAAGACCATACAAACAGATTGTTGGGATTCAGCCAGGGGTGACCATGACCGCGTGATAGGTGTGACAGCTTAATAGTGGTAACAATTGCAGTAATTAAGGGGAAATATTTCGGGACTCGAAAACTGTCCGCTTAATACAGTGCCGGTTACTACAGGTTCGATTGTGGTTTGGGAGATTGTATGGTTTAGCGTTTAGATTTAAAATCTAAATCAGTTCTAAAATCTAAAATAAGATCTGAGATCTAAAATCAGTTTATTTTTTCAGCAGTCAATAAGGGATGGGTTAGAGAACTTCCTTGACACTGATCTTAAATACTATATACAAAACAATAACCAAGGGTGAAATTCATTCATCTGAGAAAATATCCCACGTTGGAAACACAGACATCAGCATGGGGCAACGTTTTGAAAAAATATATGGCTAGTAAACAAGAGAGGCGGACACACGATACAGACACATTAACTTTACTAATGTTTTGTTTTTACATAAACATACCCCTGATCCTCTCATCCCCATTGGTCCAGAGAGGCCTTTGGGTCCAGCCACACCCTAAAATCAGTTTAAAACATGTTAGGATATTCAAGACAAAACGAGGATAATCAAACGATTTTATTTGCTGATTTCCCTCTCTTTTATCTCTGAGAGCCATCGGTGCCCGATACAAATAGAAATCGAACCAGATTCTCAATTCTGTTGTGACGAAAAAGCACTGTCAGCAGTTTCCTTGTCATTTATAATCATTTTTAGATACCAAAGCAGTGTAAAGCTCTGAAGGTGCGCTCTGATTGGCTATTCAAACTCGGGTATCCTTTGTTACTCACCTCCAAGCAACTTGCGCGTAATTTGTGCCCGACAACATTGTAATCGTTACAGAAATAAATAAATTAAATTTTTTTTTTGGGGGGGGGCGGCTATATTATTCCTCTGTTTAGGTAAATACTAAAACAACTATTCACTTCCATGTCGGTATCTGACGGTGGATATTTGCCTCGCGGTGAATAGTTGTTGAATTATTGTTTTTACCATGCCGTCATCTTTATCATCCCAAAGGGTGCAAAAGGTTGTAGCAGTGTTTTTGAACACCTGTGTGTGTTTAATCGATTGACGTGGAAGATCTTACACTTTCCATTACTTTCCCTAAACAATACAGTGTTCACCTGTAGAGGGGAGAGAAAGCAAGGTATAGAAAAAAGAGAGACATAGTAAAGACGCTGAATGTTTACGGTACTTACAGGTGCTCCTTGGCTTCCTGGGGTACCAGCACTTCCTTGGAAGCCCTAAATGAAAAATCAGAGTCTTAGACCTTGTAGTCTGCCCTAAGCTTGCCCATTACGGGACTGTAAAAATAAGCTAAAGAAGTCCAAAATAATCTACAGTTTAAAAATCAAATTCAAACAAGCACCCTCAAGACAGAGTCTAATTTTGACATTCGATAAAAACGCTATCTTACAGGTATCCCATCTCTACCAGGGGAACCAGGATTTCCTTTTGATCCTCTTGGGCCCTGAAGTGAAGATAAGAAAGTTTCAAATTACAAATTCAAGCTAACACAAAGGAAAACACCCAGTGAAGACAATTGCCTGATTAGATACACAAATGCAAAGCAGTATACAACAAATAAGAAAACAAATACTCACTCTGGGGCCTGGGCCTCCTCTCTCACCCGCTGGCCCTACCTCACCCTAGACAAAAGCAAAATATCAGTTGGCAATTTTTACTCATGTTTATACTGTATTCATGTGCAGATGTAAAACAAGCAAAATGCACATATTTTGTGCGCTCTTCTTGCACTCATTCTTTGAAACTTGGAGTTAAAGTTTGGCTGAAAATTTGAGCTTTATTCAAGCAAAATTTGCTCAGCACAAAAAGTGCTTCTTTGTCCCATTTTTGTTTCAAAGGAAAGCTTCCAATGAAAGCAACTTCTTGCTGGAAAATGCCTGTAATTTCGCTTTAAAAAGGTAACATAACTCTCTGCCTGATTCAACTGATTGACACGTGTTATTCCTTCCGATAATTTCAAACTAATCATTCACCGCAAAAGAACTAAAACAAGAGAATTGCAAGGAAGAGCCAGTGTCATCACCAAGGGGTGTAGCCAGCCTATAGTCCTACAATTTTTTCTGTCTACTTGACTTTTATAATAGAACTCTTACAAATTTAGAAAGGCGTTCAAGGGAAACTTTGGATGAGAAACGCGAGCTTCTCCAATTAGGTTTGCCTCAATCCCCTACATCATGCTTTGTCCTCTGCTCAAATATCTTCAGGCCGAAAGTTTTGCCTGAAAACATAGAGTTATCAACTTAATTCAAAATGGCACATGTCGCCGTAGGCTAAAAAGATCTGACTGGTCTTTTTCTTCTTTTCGCTCCAACCTTGACCAAGATACAAGCTAAAATCGTCAACTGAAGGTAGTTTTCCTTCTTTTTGCTTCATTCTTGATCAAAATACACCTTTGTAACCTTGCTAACGAAGGGAAAATGTACAGAAAAATACTCAACCGGAAAGTAAAGTCTAAAAATCGGCAATGATAATCATCCCAACATAGATGTAGAAATATTTTGTCGCATCACGTGAGTGATTTTAATTCTTGTCTTCAACTTGATTTCCACGTACCTATTTGGCAACCATATCACTATGTTATACATATTTGGCAACTGCTTACCATGTTTTCAGGTTCTAAAGAATTCATTTGATTTGACCTTTTTAAGGTTCAAGTTGATTTCGCGTATCTGTTTTAGCTATTTTTTGCAAATACATTGTACTTGATAGCTTATTCACCATGTCTTAAGGTTTTACAGATCAACTTTCTTTTTGGCACACAATCACCTTGTGAGTTATTTCGCTCCTTGGGCTTGAATCCTTATTTTTCGTTCCCCTTGGGGCTTTGCAACTTGCTCAAGCACAAGTTGTTACAGCCTCGCACGCAAAATCGCCTATTTAGTACACAACAATTCCCCGAGCAAGCTTGAGTCAACGCTTCAATAGCGTCTAGTTAACTAAGAAATCTTTCAAATGTGCTTTGCAACAGTCTTAAAAGGGTAGAATAAGTGCAATATGGATAAATACCTACGCATAACCAGACCAGGATCTTTTAATTTTATACGTGAGCATAAATGTTTTAATTGATACTTTATGTTCATTTGTAAATCTTTTACCACAATCTGTCTTTCTTTGCAACCTCGTTCCCAGTCTCTCTCATCTTCCCGCACCCCCCCTGAGCGAGAGAAGAAACCTTAGGAACGAGGTTGTCTTTGTAACTCTACCACAGTTTCAAATTCATATCTTAATGATTATGTTTATTTTCCACCAGTTGCTCAGTGCCTCATTTGTCTAAAATTACATCTACATGGCCGAGCCCTCCAAGTGGCATCCGCCCATGACACAATTTCAGGAGACTGCTTCACAACACAACTACACATTTCAAGACTCATTTCTCATTTTAGCAAAGCCATATTGCAGCTTTAAGACAAACCTTGCTTCCCCTGGGCCCTTTACTTCCCCTTCTTCCAGTTCTTCCAGTACTTCCCTGAAAGAAAAAGTCACCATTGTAAATTGTACAGGCTTCAACTTACACTGTAAGGGGAAAAAAATGAACAGAAAATTTTGCACCTCATCTCACAGCTCAGTAGCATAAACAATTTGTCTTAAGGTTAGAAAATTTCATGACTCTCTCTGCTCTTTAGCGGGACTTTTTCAAATTCACCATGATCCAAATCAAGCCCGGTTTTCTACGGATGATTTGCTAAACATATTTACTTCTGAATAAAGGGGATAAGTTTCTTAAGAAACTTTGGTGCTACGTCAGTGGGAGTAACAATGTAATTTGGGCTTTATCAACCGAGTCAACAATGTAAACTGGCCGCCGTAAAGAGTTTCAAAGTTGACGTTTCGAGCGTTAGCCCTTCTTCATTAGCTGTGACGAAGGGCAAACACTTAAAATGTCAGCGTTGAAACTCTTAAGGTGACCAATTTACACGATTGTCGACTCGGTTGATAAAACCAAAATTACATATTTACTTCTACTTTCTTGCTAAAAAAATGTTTTGATTTACCAGAGTGGGTCATCAAGGTATAGCAAAATAATAAAGTTCAAGCATGCTCGCAAAAAAATTTCTAGACTTCCAAATACACGTATCTAATAATGAGAAGATAATTTACATATTCCTGTAAATACTGGATCATACATAATAAGTAAATAATTTTTATTGGTCCGTAACCACTCTTCTTCTTTATTTTAGGAGTTTTCTCATAAATCATGAGCCAAACTTATAAACCCTCCTTTTCAAGGCCGTCTTTGTATCATGTATTTTTTGTTAGTCCTTTGAATGAAGGCTACACATCCTGGTTTACAAACTTTTCCTCTGTTCTCTCAACATCCCACATGGTTTATTAGCCAGAAAGCCAAAGGAGAGTGTGGTTTATTGCTTAAATACTCCATAATTTTTTAATGGCTGTCATGGCATCTTTAATCATGAACATTACTCACCTTTCCCCCTTTCATTCCTGGCATTCCAGGTAAGCCCTGAGTACCCATGACTCCCTGATAACAAAATAGGGAAAACGACAACTTAAGTTTCCTTTGACCTAATATATGACATGAAGTATGCCTTGTATCTTGTCCATCATAACCATTGGCCCTCTATTGCATGCAGGGGTTTCAATTAATGCTGGCAACCGGCAAATTTATCTGTTTATATAAAGTAAAATCACCGCCTACTTTGCAGTTTCTTTTTTGCCATGTCTACGATAAGCAGGAGCAGGGTTGGCGTAGTGGTGAGAGCACTCGCCTTCCCCCAATGTGTCCTGGGTTCAATTCCCGGACCCGGCATCATAAGAGGATTGAGTTTGTTGCTTCTCTACTCTGCTCTGAGAGGTTTTCCTCCGGTTACTCCGGTTTTCCCCTCTCCTCAAAAACCATCATCATTTGAATTTATTTAACTTAGAGTTTATTTGCATTTACATGTGACCCCACAAGCTGTTCAGCTTTAAACATTATTGTGTCTAAATAAAGGTATTATTATTATTATTATTATTATTATTATTTATTATTATTATTATTATTAGCAATTGAAGAGGAACAATGATGGGCATAATACAGTCCATTATAAAACTTTAAAGAAACTCAATGTGTTTTGAAAACTGTCCTTTCTGGCCTGAAAATGTCACTTTAAACCTTTGAGGTCAGTCAAAAGAGGTGGACTGTGGCTACTTAAAAGAGCTTGCCATTGTAGAGAAGTTTTTATTACAGTGATTCACAGGCACTCATTCACAGACTTAATGAGGTTTCAGCTGCATTTCAGCTTTTAAAAAATCACCTTTGGTCCAACAGATCCAGGACCACCTGGTGACCCTTGTATTCCTACTTCACCCTGATTTTGCAAAGAAAAAAGACAGGAAGAAAAACAGAAAACAAACGAAAATTATACATTAATCCTGCAAAAAGTGAAATTTGATGTTTGAAAGTAAAAAAATGGATGATGAAACTGCACCGCAATAACTGAAAATAACCAAAAGATTGTCATTCTAATGGGGTTAAACTTTTCGGTGCAACTAAGAGCAGATAATACTAACAGTTGAATCCACTTTATTTTTCGAGAGTGGCAATTGACAGTATAAAATACTAATAAACTTGTGGCCCTCAAATGTGAGCATTTTAATAGCACATGGATTCTGGTGTTTGTTGCCAAACTAGCAATGTCATCACACATTCATAACCTTAATGAGCATCTGATAGCTGAGACACAAGTCGCAGATCAAAACACCCCAACACTGGAACTACACCTCTACAACCTCATTCCCTCAAAAAAGTGCATATATTTCCTGAGATGTCTCCAAAATTAGTAGCTGGCAATGTGAAATGCATTTAATAATGAATCTACAAAGGACTGGTAACTACTTTTGATAGGTGCTCATAAAGGGAGAACCAAACTAATGTAAATTGCCAAATAGGCACAAATGAAGAAAAAGGCAACATTAGATTCAAAGACAAAAGCAACTCACAGGAGCTCCAGGGGGGCCAGGGACACCAGGATCCCCAGGAAGGCCAGCAGCTCCCTGTAGTGGAATTCAAAGATTCAATAACAATTTGCCAACTTAATAAAGAGAGTCTTACTGATGTGATACCATTCACCGTGTACATGTATCATAGTGAAGTAATCAGTCTCTGATTGTTTAAAATAAATCTATGCTAGAAGCTGAAGAGCATCTACCTATTTGATTTTTGTCAAATTTAGGAAATTGGGAACGTAGAAAAAACAGAGAAGGGAAGGAGATCAATGGCAAATTTAACTCTTTTCACTGATATATAAACCCTGCAAAATGACCATTCATAGTAACACCACGATTTTAGTTAAGGGAGATGTGAGGAGAGGAGATGAGATCATGGGGTGATAAACTGGATAACTCACCCTGTCTCCTGGTTGGCCTGGGAATCCTTTGACCCCAGGCACTCCTCTTTCACCCTGTAAAACAAAAGAGGATGAGACACTCATATTCAACTCTGTTGTGACAATATTTCAAATTATGATATGGCTGTGTCTCACAAGGACTGGGAACTACCAAATTTACGAATTTGATTGGCTGAAATCAATATTGAAAGCGGTCTAGATTTTCCCATCTAGACCGGCACCTAGACCGGTCTAGAAAAACAAAGCTGCAAAGAATTTAAAAAATTGGCATATAAGACACAGCCATATAATAAACATCTTATTAACTGAGCTAGCTCAGTCTGTATGGGAGAATCTTGACCTCGATCGCTGGTACAGACCTCACTGCGTTCGGTCTGTAGTGGCGACCTCAGTCAGATTCTCCCATACAGACCTCCCGCTCGGTTAAAAAGAACTGAATAAAAATGGTTCTCCTCGAAATTTATCAAGGGTTAGTTTTGTGAGGCAAGAGAACCACAGGTGTTGGTCTCAATGTAACTTACCCAAGTTTCAATGGCTTCAAGTAATTACGCAAACAGTGAGATAATCTTTCTCCCAAATATGCATGATGTTTGCACAATGTAGATAGCCCTACCATTTCTCAACAATTCGTGAGTGTTTTATAATCCATGACAAAAAGACAAAAATCTTGAAGTTGACAAGGCATACTTTAAGCTTGAAATTTGCTAATAGAAGGGGTTTCAATAGGAAGTCCCTCCCTCCAGTAATAAGGTCTTGATGCTCCTAAAAATCCTAACAACAAATTCCTAATAGAGGATAGTTAGTGGCCATGAGAGGTGGCAATCACTGCCTGCAATTGGCATTTTTTGAAACCCATAAATAAGCTTTTTTTTTTAAGTCCAGGGCACACTTACAGGTATTCCACTCTGTCCTTTATTTCCAGTTGGTCCAGTTGCACCCTACAGCATGATGCAATTAGTAGAAGAATATAATAGTAGTTACCAAAAGGCACTAAAATAAAAAATGAAGGCAACTAAGCTCAGTGCAGTAAAAAGTTGGGAGCTCCTTGACTGTGGATTTTCATTGTTTGAAAATAGTGCACTGCACAAGAAAGCTATAAATGTTGACCAGACTTTGTAAAGAACTGCAACAGCAACAGCAACAGCAACAGGTAGTTCACAGCTATGACAAACAAGTAAGTTGAGTGAAATATGTAACACTCATTTCAAAATTACAAATATTTATGAGCACAATCTTCCGTCTTTTAACAAGTATTTATAAAGGGTTTCAAAACCATGCACTTCTTTAAAGTGCTACTGAAACGTAATTTTCATATCCGAGATTTTTGCAATATAATAGAGTTCGAACGTTATTTGCAAACACTGTGTACTTTTTTTGGGCCAACGCAGAGCAGAAAGTACATTTTTAACCATTCGAAGTTGACCGGCTGAGATCAAAATTGGCGGCCATCTTGGCGAGGCCAAAACAGCCCTGTGACGTCACTGGTTGTGTACTTCTGTGAAAGAAGGGTAAAAGCATGGAGTGTGGCTTGCATGTTGGGAGGCCGAAAAAGAGGATTTCGGGCAAAATTCCATCCTCGTCTTATTCATCGGCGGCCACATCGGCATCTTGGCTATCTGCGAGAGGTTCACCTGGATAGGGAGCAAAATTCCCGACTGATACCGAGAACGAATCTCGACCTGTCTATTTAGTTAATCGGCAACTGACGACATCCACAAGATTAGGATCGAAACCGCGGTCTTGCTTGACCATCTACAGAAAATGTCGAAAGACATTATAACGACAGATGGACTACTTAACGCCCCGGGCCAAAGCAATGCTGTTCAGAGAATGAAGAAAACATGGAAGCCTCATACGACACCGCCACTGAAGATGATCTACTCGGCAAGTCTGAGGATAACGAACAGATCCCTCTGTACCAAATGCCTAGCAGAACATGCCCAGAATCCCTACAATATAGGGCGAGGGCCAAAATAAGAGCAGACGAGGATTTCAAAAGTGAGATAAAGCAAATCCTTAACAACGCGGAGCAAGAAACAGTAAAGGCGATCATGTGCTTCTATGAACGTGAAATCGGTCATTTTAATACCGAAATAAAGAAAAGAAAACGAGCCAAAACGGCTGGAACACTGAACACTAAGAACTGTAGTACGATCGAATCAGCGCGCATGACGCAAGCTGAAAGCAATCAAGACAATTTAACGATCGAGACAGTTAAAAAAATAGCTGTACATCTACAAAGGCGAACGATTCGAAAAAGACGCAATCCCTGATGTGCGTACTCAGTGCCACACATAAAGCAAATTCTCATGAAAAACTGGCATTTAATAGAAACACAACCACTACTGAGCGAACTATACAAAAATCCGCCGCTCGTATCTTACAAAAGAGGGCGGTCGCTCAAAGACATACTCGTGAGGGCTAAACCTCGAATAGGCTACTCTAAACACACGCTTGGGAGTCATGTAGGCCCGTCAACCCCATTTTACGCCACCATCTTCCTCTTCGCTACTGGAGACAACTTCGCTTCGTTCAGAAGAAGATTCACTTGACAAAACTTCAATATCTGCCATCTCCTTCGCCCACGAATACAAACAAACAGTGAGTGAAATAAACCACGCTATCGGAGTGAACACAACCAGTGACGTCATCAATCCATTTCGCTCGGTACCAGGGCCCGGACATGGTTTTGTGTAAAATGTTTGATTTGAACGGTTAAAAAAGATATCTTTCGCTTCTTTTTGGCCAAAGCAAATTATCTCATGATGATCAGCATATTCAAAACTACAGGTTAGAGCAAATATTTCAGATACGAAAATTTCGCTTCAGTAGCACTTTAACTAAAACCATGCATTCAAGAAAGATTAATAATCATGACAGTTATTATAGGAATACATGTAAAAAAAAAAAATTAACTAAAGACATGAATAAAATCCTGGTGAATTCACTTTCAGTTGTTACTGATTCTTGCCTGTTAGCCTCACAACCAAGGATTTTTGTTATCATTCTGTGGCCATCATTAGGAAATAATTAGAACTGACACTCTGATAAGCAAAGAGTTCTACTTATGGACACAATTCCTGTCTTTGCCTCCTTGTCAAACTCTCTAATTACACATTTCCATAAGCAGACATTATCTTGGAAGTGGATCAAGCACTTTTTAAAGTGAAAAATTGGATTTCACTTTTGTTTAGGCTCTCTTGCAAGTGGATACCCCATAATAATGACTCTGCACAATAAAATTTGTCTTCAATTTGCAAATCAGCAAAAAGTGTGACCTTTAACAGAGCCACAGAACAGTGGGATCAGTTCAGTAAAATCTCTATTCTTCCATGGGAAAGCAAGCTGTCTTTTCATTTGACATTAACAAGAGTCCAACATAACAATCTCCCATAGGCAAACATCTACCCAATTTTTCTTAGGTCTCTGCTTAAAGGAATAACTCCATAGGTACACAGTTCTACTAACAGACACTTTTTCTGATTCCCAAAGGTGTCTGCTTGCAAAAGAGTCAACCATACTTAATTACTGCATTTAATTATCTAGTAGAACAATTATTAATCAAAACATTATCTCACTTTTGGTCCTTGGTCTCCCTGTGACCCCTGAGCTCCTCGTGGGCCTGGTGGTCCCTGTAGAGTACAGAATTAGTTTGTAATTAAACTACCCATTCAATCAGAATCTATGCTTATTTTAAAGAGATAAACCTTTGGAGGGGAGAAATCTGGTTCTCACTTGATAATACTGTGAATTTAGTTAAAAAAAATACACATATATTCCCTATATCACAGTGACTGTACTTATCAACTGCACCAGTCATCTAGGACAGAAAAAAAACTCCACATTTTCTTTGACTTAACATTTGGATGTCTGTAAAGAGAAACTTATCAAACCACATAATTATCTATTTAACCAATAACAACCTGGAATTGACTGAGCAGACTACACAAAACATTGAAAGAATTTCATAATTAGAATTGTCCTGAAAAATCAATCACCACACCCAATTTATTCAGTAGATACAACAAAAATACTCTTCGACAAATACATACTCATTTCTACACAGACCATTCTGCCCTAAGATGCAGGGTGATATATTAAAAAAAAATTAGTCAAATATAAAACACAAAATCTTCATTTGGTAGACTTACTGTTTCGCCTTTTTCACCGGCAACTCCATCAGGTCCAGGCATACCCTGTTGAAAGCAAAACATTAAATTATACTTCATTGCACGCAGTTAGCTGTGAATGCATATTCACCTGAAATAGAGAAATTATTGAAAAAAAATTTCCATATCAAATAATTATCACAAAGATTAAATGACACTCTTGGTACTAACAGGATTTCCAGGATTTCCACGCAGTCCCTGGGGTCCTTGAGCTCCTGGTGCACCCTGAAATAAAATAAAGTGCACCCTAAATTTCCTCCTTATAAAGAAAACAGTATTTTTTGTCAAAGCTTAAATAATTTTATATTCTTTTAAGAACATCACAGCAATAATCAAGAAAAAAGGAAATTATTTTGATTCACAACTTACAGGTGGACCCATTTCACCAGAAGGGCCATCTACACCAGGGTCACCCTGCAAAAAAAAAAACAAAACAAAACAAAACAAAACAAAAAAAACAAAAAAAAATTAAAAAAACACAGTAAAAGGATTGAATAAAAAGAGCTCTGATGATAGATGACATGGGAGATATTTAAATTTTATTTAGTCAGTGCAAGTTATTCTATATTTCATGGCAATCTTCTACAGTTCACTTTCATGTCAGACATCATATTCTTTGTACAGAGCAAGAGATGCACATAGAATTATCTGTATATTTGTATAAGGAAATTAAAAGTTTCTTTGCCACCTTATGTTTCAAACAACTTTAATTTTCATTTGTTTAGGACTAAGGTAATACATTCAACTGACACTTCTGTCAACTCCTAAAGTTATTGTAGAGGCCATTACCACTAGTCTTAAAGAATCTACATGCACACTTCATACAATGGAATGGTGACCATAGAGGGGATGTGGGAAAATTTTTCCTATTCATCCTGGTAACTGAAAACATCTGCAGGTCGAGGGAGTATAAATCTAATAGAAACTAAAATGTGCTATGGCAATCTTTGACGGACATGTACACAATACATGAACTGCACAATACAACACACCCTTGGTCCTCTTGCTCCAGTCACACCTTGCTGTCCAGGTGACCCAAAAGCCCCCTGTGAAAATGCCATGACATCTCAATATGTTAAATTGCATGTAGGTAAACAGCTTAGCTATTGCACCGAACAATTATTCAATTATCCTTGACCATTAATAAATTGTTTCATTCACCAATTAATCAAGCTTTTAACCCTTTACACCCTAACATCAGCATGTATATTCTCCATACTGTTCTTTATGTATTTCCTTGGGTGCAGACAAGGAGAATTTGTTTTAACAATCAAGAGCTTGTTTAGTTGATGATCATTTCCTTTATTCACAACCTTAATGTGTGTTTCAGGGGTGAATTGTAAGGAGAAATTAGATGCTGGTCACTCTTACACTGATCATTTCCTTTATTCTCACGACCTTAATGAGTGTTTCAGGGGTAATATTGTAAGGAGAAATTAGATGCTGGTCACTCTTACGCTGATCATTTCCTTTATTCTCACGACCTTAATGAGTGTTTCAGGGGTGATATTGTAAGGAGAAATTAGATGCTAGTCACTCTTACACTGATCATTTCCTTTATTCTCACGACCTTAATGTGTGTTTCAGGGGTGATATTGTAATGAGGAATTAGATGCTAGTCACCCTTAGGGGTCACAGGGTTAACTCCTAGACATGATTAACATTTAAGTTCTCCTCACAATTCCATCATGTCATCTTGCAGACATGTTATGAGATTGGACAAGGTTATCAGTTGGAGAGTCTCAGTTTGATATAAGACCATATACCCCTGTCTTCATTACAAGGAAACATATGGCTTAGAGTCAAGTAGGGGGAGTTACTGAGTAGATCTTGGAGGCTTAAAGGTGAACAATACAAAAACAGTGATTTTAATATTACCTTTGGCCCTTGAGGTCCTGGAGGGCCCACTGGTCCTGGGAAACCCTGCGTGACACAATAGTAACTTAAAAAGGTTAAAATAAATTCTTCACTCTTGGTCCAGATCACCATGATTGTGCAAGTGTTGAAGGATTCATAAATCAGCTTATAAAATGCTACTGATAGTGAAAAGCATTCTCACCAACTATTCCATATTTCTTCAAATCATATTGTATGTTATTTCCATCATTTCCACTTTAGTTTCAATACCTTTTCATGAGATATTCTTTTGAGGATCCTAGCCTATAAACAACTTGATGCTTTCCAAAGTTAAATTTGAAAGAGCCTACCTTGGGGCCTGGTTCACCCATTGTTCCTCTCCCTCCTTTTCTACCAGGTTGACCCTGCATGAAACACAAAGGTACATTTCCAAATAAATAACGATAGATCACTTTTATCATTAATTCCAGTATTCACATTCCTGTAAGTATTACCCTGCTAATGAAAATGTATGCAGAATTACTTAATAATAAAATACCTAAAAATAAATCATTGTTGAGAGATTGAGGGTGTTCAACATTGCAGACAAAATTTTACAATTTCTGTTAGGGATGAAAATCAAACATAGTGTAGTATTTTTTTTTTAAATTTCTTCTTGAAAATTTCCAGAATAAACATTTCCTAAGAAATTGTAGCCTGAGTGCAGGCCCTCATTATCAAAATTGCAGCAAGACAGTTTTTTCTCACATGTAAGTTTATGACCTTTGGCAAAGCATAACAAGTGCAGTGGTTCCCCACCAGTTTCACAGTCACGAAACACAACATTTTCCAGGCTAATTCTGTTAGCACGGCATAAGGGAGTACAACTTTTATATGAAATACATGTGTCCCACAGATGTTTTTTTATTCAGGGTTTGGATGAGTCCCATTCATGGTTTTTCCAATCAAATGTTGAATTAACAGAAATCAATAGCTCACATAACTGTTTTGTTGGAGAGTGACCTACTAAGAGTTAGGGTAAAAAATGTTATCAGGCAATCATTTCCCTTTCATTTACACAAGCAAACAATCCCATTCAAACATACCATAACACCATTCACTCCGTTAGGTCCTGGTGGTCCTTGCTCCCCCTTTTAAAAGAGAAAAAAATAATAAGACAAATTTCTGTTTCTGGTGAATTATCTAGAGATAACAACAAATATCATTTTATTATATCAACACCAAGGAAATACCAAGTGAGCTTTCATACAAAAATATGATATCTTCACACATGAAGATACCATGAAATAGTTTTTAACACTCAAAGAGAAATTTTGCAACTCTGCACAGCCATGCAATTGCACATGGGAAAAGTAGAATTGGACTTTTTCTCAGCTAACCATCCTTTGCAGATGTAATGAATAAAAGCCTCCAAGCTTCATTATCAAAAAGAACTTTTCCTCACAAAAGCAGACACACTCCCTACTACATTATATGAGCGTGTTTAAGCTTTTAAATAACAATGTAGTTCATACAGACCTTCTGCAATTGTTGAAGAATATGTCATCAATAAATTAAGAGCCACTTTACTCAAACATAAACAACAAAAAGCATTAGAAAAGCTGCGTCTTACATGTACAGTACATACATAAAACATAGACTATACCTTTTCACCCTGCAAGCCAGTTGGTCCTTTTGCACCTTGCCTGCCTCTTTTCCCCTGCAAAACAGAAACAGCTAAGGTAGTGAAAATTTAGCTGAAAGAAAAAACTCCCTTAAAAGATAGAAATGCTATGTAAAAAAAGAGGATTTGTCAAAACAATACAATAAATATTGAGAACAACAAAATTTTGGGATATACTTCTCAATTTGGCTGCTTCTACAGTTATCAAAAGTACAAAGGCTGCCAGCAGTGCACGAGACAGGAAACACAAGAAGAGGTGGTTTTACACCAAATAGAGTCGCTAAAATTTTCCATCCCCAAAAAGCCCCTAAACCACCCCCCGCCTTAATTAGGGCCTGTCACTGCAGCCCAGTGTTGTCTTAAGTTCAACCTCACCTACACCTAAACTGCCTTTAAAAGTACACACAACCCAAAATTCCTCTATTCGCTCTGAAGAAGGGCTAACGCTTGAAACGTCAGCTTTTATAATCATATCGGTGGCCAATTTACCATTTCAACTTTGTTGACATATTTATATTAATTCGTTACCCCCACCGACGCAGCCCCAAACAGTTTCTTTAGAAACTATCAGCCATTACACCTAAACTAAATTTAGCCCCTCATTTCTTTCTTACTTAACAACCAAATAGTTGCTGCATGGAAGGTTGTAAACATTACCAATACTTTATCAATTGTACAAATAAATAAAGATATACATACCCTTACACCCTTGCGTCCCATCATGCCAAACATGCCCCTTCGACCCTGATCTCCCTGGATTAAAAAAAAGCCGAAGTATCAGTTAGATTTTAATCAAATTCCAAAGTTTCTGCTCTTTTATAGAGACATCTGCTATTTTATAAAGACATCTTCACCCCATGCACCAAACATACTAGTTTGGTGGGTTTTTGTGGAGACAATCTCAACCGATGCTCATAAAGTTACCCTTGATTTACATATATTATCGAGATCTGAATAAGAACACCCATGTTATACAACAATTCTCACTCACTGGTGTTCATACCAACATTTAAAGATGACATTCTTATTCCTGCATTGCCATGTGGAATAATAAAGGTAAAATGGAAAAAGTAACATGCCTCGTTGCTCACTGTAGCTAATGCTAAGGCACTAGAGACACCTGGGAAATTTCCTGGGTATCTTAGCAGCATTTCTAAAAACATGTGTGCAGGCAAAATGTCAGATCAGAGTCATTGCAATCAAGATTGTCAAATTAGTTTTAAACTTAAGTGGTTGAACATTTTCTTTAGATTTCAATTAGACCAATCCATTTGTTGCTGGACAAGGTTTTATGCTTCCTTTTGTATCCTGCTAAGGATTAAAGAGAATTAAGGAAGTTGTAATTCTTCCAGCTCTGTGTTGGTGAATTGTTTTTATGCTGAATTTGGACCTAGTTATTGTGCTGAAGGTTGCTGGAACACTCACTCCATTCAGAATTTATGTCAAGCAATTTACCATTCACTTGGCAATTTCATGGCAGCAGTGAGCAACTCAGAAAAAGTGTTTTCTATGCATTTTAGATAGTACTTCTGTCAGAGAATTCCCATTTTACAGTAAGTGGATTGTAAACATGAAAAAACAGCCAGCAAACTTCAGTATTTGCTTTGTAAGATACTCTGTTATTCAGCCTCCAACTTAAGACACCTTTAAGAGGACTTGATTAGGAAATTTGACTCCCAAACGTATCTGCTTCTGAGAAAAAACTGTCACCCTTGCCCAAAGGTAACTGAAGGTTTTGCCTAGGGCAGGTTGGCATCCATGGCAATGACTTTGCTCCACATTAAATAACTGCCTCACTTAGATTTCCACTCTACCCAGATTAAGCCCACTGTTTCTGTAATATTTCTTTATATCTGAATCATCTTTTAAGACAGACAATCTGAAGTGACCTTAAGAAGTTCCAACAAGAGTTTTCTACTTCATTCCCTAATCCATCAACTCCATGCACATTCCACTGAATGCAGTGAAGAAAATCTTACCTTTTCTCCTGGAGGACCTACAGGACCTGGATCCCCAACAGAACCTTCTGGTCCCTGGAACAAAGGGGGAAATAGGCAAACATGTACAAATAAAGTTTCTCATACCATTTCTGAGTTTTTGTTTTTATTACTGATAAGTGACAAATGCATGAGTAGGTCACATAAAGTGCAATATCCAATTTTTTGAATGGCACTTCGTTGAAATTAAAGCCTTTCAAAATATTTTAGATGTCTTAATTTTTAAATAATTATTGCAAAAAAAAAAATGACCTTGGTATTATTTTGTGATTAATTACATTGTAAAATGGTCAATTTGGGTACACTAAACTTATTATCATTTTGACAGTTGTATTTTGCATAATGTGCAATAAAGATGGTCAGGGAAGTGTTGGAAATTATTTTGTTGAGCATATAATGAAAAAAACCATTTCAAAAATTGCATATGCAATTCATGATTCTTAAATAATCATGAATCTTTCAAAACTTCACTTGTGCCTTTAATCTATAAATGCAATCTAGATTCATTTGCGTAGTTTCATCTAACTACGACTGATGATAGCAAAATAACTAATCAATTCCATGTCTGTAATAACTGTCAGTTAGCACTGCAACATAGTATAGTACTCAACATCTTAACACATGTATACTGACATGTTGTACACCTCGGAAAATCCCCGTTCTGGAAAGATTTCTAAACCATATACCTTTGCAAAAACCATTGTCAAGAACACATTTTAGGTAAAAATTTACAGGAGAGGAAGAATCTCTCAGTTCCGGTGAACAATTGTGAGATACCGACCGAATTTCTCTCAAAGATGCCGATATATTTTCCAAATAACATTACCTTTTTGGCACATTGGGGTACAGGCAGCTGTCATTTTTAATTTTCTTACATTGAACTTGGTTCTTTCATTAATAAAATCACGTGTCTCCCCTCAAGAAGGCCATATTTAAGAACCCAAAATACACCAGATACAATGAAATATATGAAGTTCATATATTTTGAACTGCGGTATTAGATACGTATGATGCACGATCCTCACAGTAGATAGAGCTATTTAAGCAATAGCGAAAATCAGACTTGAAAAAAATCAGGCCTGTACGGGATTCGAACCACTGACCTTTGCGATACTAGTGCAGCGCTCTACCAATTGAGCTTACAAGCCAACTGGGAGCAGGCCGTTAAGTTGATTCGTAATAATCCTGTGAAAGTGATAAATCAGATACAATGAAATATACGAAGTTCATATATTTTGAACTGCGGTATTAGATACGTATGATGCACGATCCTCGCAGTAAATAGCGCTATTTAAGCAATAGCGAAAATCAGACCTGAAAAAAATCGCTATCTACTGCGAGGATCGTGCATCATACGTATCTAATACCGCAGTTCAAAATATATGAACTTCATATATTTCATTGTATCTCATTTATCACTTTCACGGGTTTATTAAGAATCAACTTAACGGCCTGCTCCCAGTTGGCTTGTAAGCTCAATTGGTAGAGCGCTGCACTAGTATCGCAGAGGTCAGTGGTTCGAATCCCGTACAGGCCTGATTTTTTTCAGGTCTGATTTTCGCTATTGCTTAAATAGCGCTATCTACTGCGAGGATCGTGCATCATACGTACCAAAATACACCTTTGCCATAATGGCGGCGGCCGAGTGAAGACTAAAACTAGTGCATGGGAACGAGGCCACCCGGGCATGGATTTGTGCACTTGTGAGCGCTTGCCATAAAGTTTCTGGCACAATTTATTAATCGATCCAAAAAGCTTTATTTCTCAAAGAATCGACTACTAATATAGCTAAGGCTCAAGTTAATATGTACAATGCCATGCCACTGCTGTGTTCCTTCATGGACTACAAGGGGATATCGCGACGTGAACGGTTAATAAATATCCTACTTCAAAAAAAAACTCGCGAGAAAGCAATGGCTTCATGCAATCCGTCGAGAGGAAGGAAAAAGCTTCAAAGTCTTGGACTCAACCATGGTCTGCTCGCACCATTTTAAAATGGAAGACTTGAAGAAAAGTATTGCGGGCAAAATATGCCTTCAAACCAATGCTGTACCTTCGGTATTTCAGTGGTGTACTTCGCTGCGCAAAAAAAGCCTCCACCTCAAAGATTCACTAGTAAAACAACTACTCATCAATCATTCAGGGATTTATTCATGGTGTGCACACTCGGAAAGCAGCGTAAATGATAAATCGAATGAACAGCTAGAGAGTCAGATTACAACTGTAGAATCTAATGAAAAGAATGTCGAAAATTTGGCAAAGACGAAAGATGTCGAAACTCAGACCGATTTGGTCGAGTCGAAGGATGCATGCATTCAGAGTGTTGTCGCGCTTGTGAAACAGTATGAAATGAGAATAGAAGAGCTCTAAAGAGAAATAGAAAGCATTTCAAAGAAGAATGAATGTTTAAAAAGTAGACTTTTTCTATTGAAAGATTTCGCGCCGACAATTCTGCTGTGTCCTGCTACACTTCGTTTCCTAACAAGGCTATGTTAATGGAATCTACAATTATCTAGACCCCAGAGCGTGTTATATGATTGTTTTATTCCGCTCTGGTAAACAGAGGCATCTTCTGAAGTGAGTAGTTCCACATACTAGATTCAGAGAATTTGACGGGAACATGTCGTTTAGCGGCGGAGTGTGAACTTGTGTTGTTTGCCGAGCGCAGTTGTTTTCGTTTAGAATAAAGATTATTGGGATCAGGATCAATGATGTTTTTAACCTTTCCGCTCTTGATGTAGTAAAGTATAAGAAATTAGGTCAATTTAAGTGTAAGTAATCACAATTGACAATTTTCTCAAGCAATCAAAACACCTCGAAGTACGCATCTTGTGCTCGAAACTAGCCTTGTCACAAGCTTGCTTTTGTCTTTAAACCTTTCGCTGGGTCACCTCTGCCCTTCAACCATAGTCTCAAGTCTTCAGTCTTGAATTGTGAGAGATTTCTATCTCCTAAGAAGCTCCAGGAATGTCATTTTCGGTTAAAAAGCTCGAGGAATTGTGAGAGTTTGAGTAGTCGCGTCGCCATGTGTTGCCCGGGTGGCCTCGCTTTCGTGAAATTATTCATAACCAGTCTCAGACCTCCATCAGATTTTCCGCCATTATGGCAAATGGACACCGCGGAAATACGTTTTGGTGACGTCACAGTGGTCAGTGGTCATCAACATTAGGCTGCCAAGTGCTTCCATGTGTTTGTGGACTGAGTTCGATGAAAACATCGGCCTTTTGCATGGTTTTAAGTCGGAAAACATCCATGATACTTCTCCTTGTTTATTATGGTTGATCCTTTGAATGGGTTTTTAATACTAAAACCACGTCTTAACAAATAGCGGTACGGGGGAGTCATTTTGTTTGGAGTTTTGTGCTGTTTGCTGACTTTAGCTGGCCGTTGTTACGAAGTGCGATCGTGGTTCGTCAGTCGCCGTCGCCTTCAGAATTGTCAAAAACAGTGATAGTTATCCAGACAAAGCAAGAGATTATTTCTGTAAGATAATTTTCCAGCGAGTCTGAAGACTGGTTGGATTTTTAAGTGTTATTAGCATGAAGCGATACACGTAATTATTGAGTTGTGAAAATATTCACACACTTTGCGCCGATTTGCGGTGCCTTTTCATTTTGGAAATCATTCGCTTGGTTGAGAATTTTACTTTTGTAGACTGATTTTTCGCCATTCCACCTTTCTGATTTTCTGTGCCTGTAAGAACGGGTGTCCGTAACGCTCGAAACGTCAGCTTTTGTAATCGTTATGGTTGCCAATTTACCATTTCAACTTTGTTGATATATCCAAATTAAAATATGAAAACAATTGTTCATTTCATATACTTGCAGTTTTATCAACAAGTTATCTCTCATGAACAGAATAACGCCTGACTTAAGCTCATATAATGGCGATGTTTACAAAGGGAGAGGAAATCGAAGAAATTGCGATTTGTTTGTATTTGAGACCGTCCAACATGATTGATTCATTTACAATTTATCTTGAATTAAGTCTTTATTGATATTAATCGATTGTAGATCTCCATTACTTGTCTTTGGTACGTTTGCTTGTTCCTGTTACTACAACTGCTACTTTAATTTCCCAAACAGCTCTATTTGTTTTACATGAAAGCATTTTCAAGGAAACCCACTTTTTTATTATGATTATGATTATTATTATATTTTTATAACTCAGTCATTTGAAACTTTTACAGGCACATGTATGTTTACCTGAAGTATATTCCACTATCTTGCATGTGCATTGCATTAATATATGCAAATAATCAACTACTCTTCTTCTTCAACTCATTTTTTTTTAGATTAGCTTTGCATAGCTTTACATAGTTTCCATGTGCTTGAGGAATCATATAAATCACATGCTCTGAAGCACTGTAAGGATAATTATGATCCCCATCAGTAATATTACATCATATCTCCACACTGAGAACATCATTATGAAACATTCCTATTTGACTTGTAACCATTTTTTTCAAGGTGGCAAAATATATGTATTGCTGAAACTTGTTGAGAATTTCTTATTGACTACAATTAGCGTAGCCATACCAGTGCTCCCCTTCCCTGTAATAAGCAGGGAAAAGGACATCTGCATGGTGCTATCATTGTTCATGTTTGGGAATATCCCATCCCTGATTTTTATTTGACTAGATGGGCACAGCAGTACACAGGCTAATTACAAGCTTTAGGTTACTCCTCATGACTTACTGTTAACTGGGAATTGACAGCTGACTTGATCTCATCAATTTTCTCCTGAACATTTTTTAACTTCATTTGTTCGACTTCAGAAAATACTTCTGATAATTTCCCTCTGACATTTCTAATTTGAAAGATTAATCATCATAATCATTATGTTCTTTACACCTCCATAAACACCCAACAAGAATTCTTTGTTTATAACTCAGGCAGCTTCTGAATATAAGAAATCAGGTTTAGAAGATAGTTGATTCATTCGAGGCTGTTGCAATATGAGAAAAGACAATGCAGTGCTTTATTCACATTGATTAAATTATATTATAATAATTATTTTACCTTACAGTAGTTTTCTTTCTTAAAAATTTGTTTTCTAGTAGTACCAATATGGTAATTTTACTTTGTGAATCAGGGAGCTAAATAAAGCAGAAGTATTCTGTTTGCTCCGTACATTTTATGTTGCAGATGGCATTAAGTTAGTAAAGAAAGAAAAGAAAAAGCAAAAATAAATAAAATAAAATGATTAGTGAGAGAAAAGCAGTTTAAAAAAAAAGACATCCCACAAATTATTCAAATGCCGTTGACATGCCGATTTATACGGTTCAAGCCACTGTTTTACAAACCTGATTGTGCAGCGTCCTCGGATCACCGCTTCAACCATTCAAAAATCGTCTCATTTTTAGCCTTGGTGCATAAGCTCTTTTATAAACAAAACTTAGTTGCCACGGAGCTGCCAGCGAAAAACAACAATTTCATATCGTGTGCAACTTCAGTTCGGCTTTGGCAATTTATATAATTGAGCTTAACAACTATGCAAAAGGTGAGTCGAGTTTAAAAGCTAAGTTTACAGTATTCTTTCTAAGTTTTGACTTTTTACGCTGTCGATTTGACTCACGGCGAAAAACATTGTAAAAGTTATCGGCATTTCATGGTTCCGTTGAGCTGTCCGCTGACCATTAAAATACTGTATCGTGCCCTAAAAAACGTATTTCCGCGGTGTCTGGCAAAGGTGTATTGAGACATGTAAACGTCCGTCAAGCTGCTCGTCCGCCATGTTGCCAAAGGTCCAGTTACCAGTACTACTCTTCGTAAAAAGCTCGAGGAGTCCTCGTGCCAAGTTTTCACAAATTTTTCTTATCTCATTTCAGCTGAGTATTTCGTTTGCAATTTTTGTGCAAACCTTATTATCATTTCAGTCATACGTTCACATAACATTAGACATCTATCATGGATATACAAGAGCGGCTAAGGACATGATAATGTTTCTCCTGAATTTTTCGCACGAAATTGACTTAAAATTCAAGACCTAATTAGCAAACTAAATCTCGTGCAGGCGTGCAGGTTGACTTGCAAAACGCACGATTTTGCATAACAAGCAAGAAATCGCATTATTCCACCCGTTTATCGTGCCTCTCTCTGCAGCAACACGGTGCGGTTTGATGAATGCACCAAAAGTATGGAGTCTCGTTTACCTGACTTTCAGCAAAACAAATTCCTTTCAAGAGGGAAGGCAAAGCCCGCCACGAAAACGAAGTCGAGAAATGCTTTGGGCAAGAGAGCGCATCACAATGCATTGGAACAACAAAGAAGAGGCGTTATTCGAGGTTGCTTTGAAAGCCTCCGCAAATCAGTGCCAACGCTGGCATCAGACGACAAGAAATTATCACGGTCAGGAATTTTAAGAGAAGCAGCCAGGTATATAAAAACGACAAAGGAGAGGATTGCAGAATATACAGACGATCTCGAAGAGCTCCGTCTGCAAAACCAGATGCTCAGAGGAGAAATTGGTTATTTGGGCTGCCTGCAAGACATGACGCGTCCACGTGACGACCTCAATAGTCTCACAAAAACCGCAATGGAAGGTGACGGAACTGAAGGTATCTTAAAGGAGGGGTACCCTACAAACAGTATCATGCTCGATAGCTTGCCTCTACACAATAAAGATCCCAAACACAGTTTTTCTTCCGTTTATGACACTGACGTTTTTTTCATGGAGAAAGGTCTCGAGAGTATGGAATGTCTAAGGAGCGTCACTCAAGGAGGAAAGAGTTCCACAGACGAGGAATGTGATGTTCGCATTGACGTGGAGGGCTTTGAGCAGAAACCGTTCTCCTTCACGGCCATCTCTGATACTTAATATTTTTACTCATTTGATTCACGTTCAAAGTAACTCCTATTAAGGAATTAAGACACAGAAGGAGGAGGCCTAGAGTGAACATATTGACACATTTTGCAGCGACATTGAATGTGGCCTTTTTAATAATATACAAGCTATGGTAAGATAATGAAACCGTAATGCTGGTAATTAAAAACAGTTGATTATGACAATGAAAAACTGCGATAAAATATTATAAAGCATGACACGACGTTTCGACGTTTCCAGAACGTCATTATCAAGTAAACTAAAATAATAAAATCGAGCATATATATAATGAAGCGGTGAATAAATTACAAAACGTTAAAAGTTAAACAAAGAGTTTAGCCCTAATGGAATCGCTCTGGGTGTTTAAATTGGGCCTTATTGTTCTTATGTACAACATTTCATAAACAAGACAATCCCATTTCGTGCCGCATTTTTTAAGCATTCTAAACTGGCTCTCATTGAGTAAGTCAATGTTCCCATGGGCATCTCTCAGGTGGCGACCAATGGCAGAGTATCGATGATCAGCAATGCGTTGAAACAGATGGCGCGTCGTATATCCGAGGTAATTTGAATCACACAAATCACATTTAAAACAGTAAACAACACTATGCTGATTTAAGATGCGTGGCTTGATTTCTTTAAGCTTTAGGTCCTGCTCAAGTTTCTTACTGGTATAGACTGGTTGTACATCAATGCCAATTTTTGAACTGAGATCGCGCATTTGTCTTTTGGCAATGTTCACTGAGATTTGATCTTTGAAAGGAATACTGACTCTTAAAGTTTCAACAGATTTTGTCTTAGTATCTGGTGTAGAGGAATAATCACATTTGTCGATAATAAAGTTCACCAAAGAACTAGGGTAACCAAGGCGATGAAACATAGATTTTAGATGCCTACACTCATCGACGCATGCTTGATGCGTAGAGGACAATTCCTTTGCACGATGAACCATTGTTTTGATAAGACACTTCTTGTAGCGCAAATCGGTGTGACTTTGAAAGTGAAGTAAAAGGCCCGTGTTCGTAGGAACTAGGGTAACCTTTCGATAATAAAGTTCACCAAAGAACTAGGGTAAAACAATGGTTCATCGTGCAAAGGAATTGTCCTCTACGCATCAAGCATTCGTCGATGAGTTAAGGCATCTAAAATCTATGTTTCATCGCCTTGGTTACCCTAGTTCTTTGGTGAACTTTATTATCGACAAATGTGATTATTCCTCTACACCAGATACTAAGACAAAATCTGTTGAAACTTTAAGAGTCAGTATTCCTTTCAAAGATCAAATCTCAGTGAACATTGCCAAAAGACAAATGCGCGATCTCAGTTCAAAAATTGGCATTGATGTACAACCAGTCTATACCAGTAAGAAACTTGAGCAGGACCTAAAGCTTAAAGAAATCAAGCCACGCATCTTAAATCAGCATAGTGTTGTTTACTGTTTTAAATGTGATTTGTGTGATTCAAATTACCTCGGATATACGACGCGCCATCTGTTTCAACGCATTGCTGATCATCGATACTCTGCCATTGGTCGCCACCTGAGAGATGCCCATGGGAACATTGACTTACTCAATGAGAGCCAGTTTAGAATGCTTAAAAAATGCGGCACGAAATGGGATTGTCTTGTTTATGAAATGTTGTACATAAGAACAATAAGGCCCAATTTAAACACCCAGAGCGATTCCATTAGGGCTAAACTCTTTGTTTAACTTTTAACGTTTTGTAATTTATTCACCGCTTCATTATATATATGCTCGATTTTATTATTTTAGTTTACTTGATAATGACGTTCTGGAAACGTCGAAACGTCGTGTCATGCTTTATAATATTTTATCGCAGTTTTTCATTGTCAAATGTTTTACCAAATCTTTACTTATTCGAGTTGATTATGAAACGTGGTAAAGTGTGTCTACGATCATGCGTTATTCTACGAGGAAATTTTCGAGTGAGTGTGAAAAGTCATCCTGATGTGCATTGGTTTTTCCTTTTTTTCGTTTTGTAATTGTTAGGAAACTCGTGCCAACTTCTAAACCGATCAGACGAAAAACTACGATATCGCCACTTGAAGGCTGTTTGTACGGCAGGAAAAAAAGACCGGGTACGCACCCACCAAGTAAGGAGTACGGACCCCAAACTTTTGTTGGTGTAAACGATGAGCACCATGTTATTTAGATGAGTATGTACCCGTGTTTTTTACGGTTTGGGGCCATGGGTCAGTACCACTCTCCTCATATTTGACGAGTCCACACCCGATTTTCCCGCGATGTAAACGGCTTTTTGATCACCTCGTTTTAACTGCGTTTAATCAAATTTCCTTGTTTTGACTTTGAGTCTTTTATTAACTCCAAGCAGCATTTTCCTTTTTTTTTTTCTTTTTTTTTTTTTTTCTGTTAGACCGTTACAAATAATTTTCTTTCTTTTATCTGACACTCACATAAGAGGTACACAACTGGCACGCTATGCCGTTGCCATGTAACGCAGTTATCGATCGCAATTTGCCTCTTTAAAAGGTTCAGTTGTGGTAGTCTTTGTGGAAAAAAGTAAATCGTCACAAATTGAAGTCAACTAGGTATAAATTACTAGAACGTTTATCTTATTGAACGTAGAGATACGTACGTCCTTTCCAGGTCTCCCTGGGTCTCCTGTCGGTCCAACATCACCTGGGGGACCCTGAAAACAAACAATCCCAATCTGTTAGAATGCGAGACTGGGGGATTCTCAATTTTCAAAATGGTGGCATATCGAAAGAGAAACATGAACAACAATGAACTACTACACGGATCGAGTTCAGAGTATTACTTATGTTTGCATGGCAGCAAAAGTAATTCGCCTGCCTTTAAAAGGCACTGCTATCGTTCATTAACGTCAAGGAATGGTTAATATCAGAGTAACACATGTTTGAATGCCTATTGACCAACATGCATATGCATAAAACTTGACACTTGGTACCGAATAGACCGTACCAAATGCACACTTCTTCACCAGTATTATTGAACGAAAAAAGTGCGTTAAAGATGAAGTACATAAAAATTTCGGTCATACATAATCACGGCACCAGAACAGATCTCTGTCCTTAAATAAATTGCTCACTCGGCATTCAAGCTGGTCTACTTCGCAACCCTCTTTTGCCATTTCTTGAAGCATTCGCGACAACCTAAAGAACCGGTGCGAATAAGTCTTTGCCCAATTCTGCTTTCAGCGCGTTACAGTGTCGAACGAGGTAATGACTAGTCCAGAAAGCTAACGCCTTTAAACAAACAAAACACACACACACTCACACACACACACACACACACACACACACACACACACACACACACACACACACACACAAAAATAAGACAATCGGATCCAACAGTTAAATTTACCACGATTTGATCAGACGGATTTTCCCGCGCTTCCGAGATCAGTCTTCTTGGCCATTTGTGATTCTTTCCTTTGTCCTTGATGGGCTTTGTGATTATTTTTTATTTAGTTTAACAACACTCCACCAAAATGCGTTCTAACTACCTCCTGCCAAGTAAGTGTTGCATTATAAAACGTGACAACGAAATATCCCCTCGTGTCGTTAACACGACCCACCTGTTCTCCTACAGTTCCTTTTGGACCACGGTCTCCGCGCTCTCCTTGAAGGCCCTGGAACCAACAGAGATTTAAATCGTAACAGTGTTCAATAGGCGTAGGAATGGAAAGAAAATGAGACATGAAATTTCCTTTTCGGACAGAAAAAAGTAATCATTAGAACATCGAGACTCTAGCCTCTGTCGATGGAAATTTGATGACCGAAAGACGGCAATTGAACAAATTTATACCATTTGTATTGAGACTGTTTTAAACATGAAATAAATCAAGTAGAAAAACAAGGCGAATTTTTACCCGTTCACGGGTAACGCAAAAATTACCGCTGAAGTGATAAAATGATAACACACAAGTTGGATATTGGTGGATTTTTTTTCCCCGCAGCTTAAAGAAAACATGAACATAGCTTATCAAACGAATATTAGTCTAAAACACATGTACAGCTGATATTTTGGCGAGAACTGATATCTAATATTTGGTTCATACCTGGTTACCAGTTTCTCCCGGCTCTCCTGGGAGACCTATGGCACCTATCCTTCCATAAGTTCCCTTCAAAGAAAAGAAAAAGTCGTAACTAATTACAACACCAGGTGGTAGTTTCGTTATATCTTTTAAGTTTGTTTTAGTATCAGAGGATGTTTTTTTTTTTCCGGCAGTGAAACCTTGGTTACCAGTTTGACATAACTTGCCTGTTGTTCGAATATTAAGCACGTTAGAACATTTTGAGTACCACGAAACTTCCATAAAATATCCGTTAGTTTTTACTCTAATAACAATCTCTGCTACTGATATTAGTAGAGTATGGAACATTTGAGAGAGAGACAAACTCAGACCGCCTTAAGGAAATGCAAATCCTCAAAATTGTGCGCTTCTGCGCATTGAGATTAGTCTTCACACGCCTTGCAAACCTGGTTGGCATGTGAAAATAGGCCAATATGTGAGCTAAAAGAGCTGTAAAATATGATTGTTTAACAGTAGCTGTCGTTACAACAAAGAAGTCGCGCGGTTTCAAACGTGAATAATTTATTCAAGTAAACCCTTTTCCAATTGAGTGTCAGAAATGATCCAGGATTACTTTGGTTTTGCTTTTCTTTGCTCTATGATTGATCCAGAAAACTCGCGCCACTTTCTCAA
This sequence comes from Stylophora pistillata, assembly GCF_964205215.1. NCBI lineage: Eukaryota > Metazoa > Cnidaria > Anthozoa > Scleractinia > Pocilloporidae > Stylophora > Stylophora pistillata. The sequence continues at coordinate 21,684,918 of NC_142522.1, forward strand.
CCAATCAGATCCAAAACTAAACCCAAACGCGTCTTAGTCACCCGCTTTTTTCCCGCGGTTTTTACTTTGAGTATTCATTGAACCAGTCCCCTCTGTGGAACTAAAGCGTGTTGACAAACCTTTTGTCGCTGCATGGATTGCCATATTTGCACGATCTGGTCAATTTCATCCTGTGACAAGAGTGTTCCTGCCGGTGCCTATTCAAACGATAGAGAAGAGTAGCTGTAAAATAAAACTAAAATTAAACTAACTGAAATTTATTTCTTTCACTCGTCAGGCAAGGTTCAGACCGTGAAAGAGAAAAGTCACGTGACGACACAGCAACACCCAAGACGACAACCAATCATCAGCCTAGACCCAGTTGTTCAAAGAGCGGATAACGCTACACGTCGTAAAAATCGCTAACCAGTGGATGTGCTGACAAAACTTACTGCGCAATCCACTGCATGGAGATTTATCTAGTGTTCAGTGTTATCCAGCTCTCGAACGACCAGGGAAAGGCCGAATTCCAGGCCTGTCGAAACGAGAAATCCCAAGCTCTTAAACAAGTTTGGTGAGCCAACAAGTGATGATCATTAACCAAGTGTCCAGACTGAATCAAAATATTCGATTGTAGAGAATTCGAGCCCTAGGAGAGAGAACCATGAATGGAATCAAGCGACAGGACGAGTCCGGCCGTGAAGCGAACGCGCAAAAATAGAAAAAAAGAAAACTTTTGATGAAGGAGTAACAAAACAACGTCAGTACATTGAGAAATATACTACGGCGTTATTTAATTTTATTCAAAGCATCCAAACACCATCATACATTACCAAAACATTTTCTGTTTCAACAGCAGAGCTTCACTGAAAATGAATTTGCCAATCTCAACAACGAGGTAAGACATGTTCTTACGCGGGAGCTTGGGGCGATCACCATGGAAACATGGATTGACCTTTTAAGTCGAATTAATTCCCGCGAAATAAGAAAAGCCGACATGAATGTCGTTTTTTATATAACGTACTCAGTACTTACTCCGATAAGTGTAATACCCGACGGACCTGAACCTCCGGGTAGACCAGGGGGTCCCCTGCTACCTTGATTTCCGATTTCCCCCTATAGATAAAAATAAGGGGGTTAGAAATTTTCTCTGCAGACTTGATACTTACGCTGCAAATAGTTTACTTGTCAATTTGGCACAGCATACCAAATAACCATAGTTCGATATGTTGCAAGTTGCATAGGTGTGGGAGATATATTTGCTCAACTCAAGATCTAGAGTATTGTAATTTTAGCATGTTAGTAAATGTAAAAGTAAGGAAGTAAAAAATCAAAAGTTAATTTTGTTTCCTATTTGCGGTAAAGTATTATGATCGAGGGCTAAGATAAAAAGTTATCCATTTTTTAAAAGTTTTTGCGTACATTTGTTGTTATGGCGTCCAATTTGAATTACCATTGTTCTGGACTTCCTAGCCTTGTCCTCTCGTGGAAACACAAAAGGATTATCACATGTGTGAGAGGCTAGTAAAATATGGCGTTCAATTCAAATTGGACGCCATATTTCGATTCGGTATATATATTCTAAGTATTATCATACCGGTTTTCCAGGAACCCCACGGCCTCCGGGGTCACCAGTTGAACCCTGAGAAAAAAGATAGGTAAATATTTGATCATTGCAGGTTCTAGGGACTGTTCTACTCAAAATCGTGTTTTAAAACCGAGTCATGATATAGACTGTAACTGCTTTAAGACCAAACTAAATTCCTCAGGAAATCCTTGTCCCTTGCGTTCTCCTTGCCCCGTTGCATGCACGAAGCCTGGTACGAAAGGCACACTCTCTCCCAACTCAGCGAGGCGGCATCGAGGAGCACTAGGGGTCCAGGCTTAAACAAATCGAGAACGCTTACGGCCGGTTATTCAAACAAAGTTTAGCCGTGGTTTAACAAAACTGCCGCCTTCAATTTCGCCCAACCTTTTATCTCAACATTTATTTTTGTGTATAGTGTCGAGAGGGCCGAAAGATAATAGTGAAAGAACTTTTAATTAAATTAATCAAATTTCTTAAAGAGAATCCCTGAGGCCAGCTGCTTGCGTAAAAACCGCGGTTTGTGTTCGACTTCGAGTAAATAACCGGCCGTTAAGCCTGGTTTCACTAGCGACGCAACCACAAGCGTAAGCACAAACGCAAGCATAAGGTTTATATGCCATATGAAAACGAACGCCGACTAACACAAGTACTAGCGCAAGAAAAAGGAAAAATTTTGATCCTCGTGCCTTTTACGGTGAAATAAGAGCCGTTATGCTCGTGTTTGTGCTTGCACTTCTGCATGCCTCGCTAGTGACATACAGGCTTAACTATGGTCTAGGCTACATCTTACTTTAAAACATGCCTACAAAGGAAATCTCGTTGGCTTTAGTAGCATTCGTCTCCTAGAGAAAGCGTGCATGCCACATGACTCTTCAACACTGAACACAAAGGCGTAATTACATCTATAATGCTCAAGCATTCGGAACGAATAAATGAAAATCAAACCAAGCGATCACTTAACGACCTCGATGATTGGTACGAACACGATACATCCAATTTTGCGCTCAATCCTGGTTTCCATGTAAACGACCGAATCGTCGTTAATCGTCTCGAAAACTGGGGCGATCAAGACGATCCGGCTGATTTTATGGAAACAATGCCTCAGACACTTGAGACCATGGACTGTCGCAGTTGTTTCTTTGCCCGCAGTGACGAAGCGACGAAGGGAAGCTTTTCAATAAAACGAGTGTAAGATTCTAAAGAAACTATGTTGCTGCATCGGTAATGGCATTGGCAGATAATTTCGTTTAAACAACTGAGTTGATAATGTAGATTGGCCACCGTAAAAAATTTATAAAGCTAATTTTTCAAGCGTTAGCCCTTCGTCAGAGGGAATTACGAAGGGCTAACGAAAGAAACATCAGGTTTAAAAACTCTTTGTGGTGGCCGATAAAATTATCAACTCAGTTGATAAAACCAAATTATCTCTTGAATAAGAAGTGTGGCATCAGAAACGGATTAAGTTGTCTGATCCCAATCCAAATGCGCCTGCACAACAATTACTTACTTACATATGATGCACGATCCTCGCAGTAGATAGCGCTATTTAAGCAATGGCGAAAATCAGACCTGAAAAAAATCAGGCCTGTACGGGATTCGAACCACTGACCTCTGCGATACTAGTGGAGCGCTCTACCAATTGAGCTAACAAGCCAACTGGGAGCAGGCCGTTAAGCTGATTCGTAATAAACCCGTGAAAGTGATAAATGAGATACAATGAAATATATGAAGTTCATATATTTTGTACTGCGGTATTAGATACATATGATGCACGATCCTCGCAGTAGATAGCGCTATTTAAGCAGGCCCGTACAGGCCTGATTTTTTTCAGGTCTGATTTTCGCTATTGCTTAAATAGCGCTATCTACTGCGAGGATCGTGCATCATATGTATCTAATACCGCAGTACAAAATATATGAACTTCATATATTTCATTGTATCTCACTTACTTACTTGTCTACAGGTCTACATTTTTTTCAGGTTGCGTACTAGTTCAGGCAGACAGATGTACTTTTTTTGCACACTCCTCCTCTTGCACATGAATTTCCACTAGTGTCCACCTTGAGGCGAACCGACAAAAGATAAACATTTAGAAGAGAATACTTACTGTAAAACCAGCGGGGCCTGGGAACCCCGGTCGTCCTGGAGTGCCTGGCTCTCCTTTGGGTGGAAGGGTCTATAATAAAGATAAAAATCGTCATTTCCGTTTTCATTTGTCCTTTCCAGCCTAAAGAAACTGTGGTGCTGCGTCGGTGGAAGGTATAACAGGATGATTAGGTTTAATCAACTGAGGTTATAATAAAATAATAATAATAAGACGCATTCTTCCTTAAATAATAAAGATGTTTTTAGACCCTTGCGCGTGCCAACACAGCGATCAAACATCTGCGCAAGTGCTACGGTAGTAAAGACTAGGTTTATGTGCTTTCAGCCTGTCAGGACCAAGTCTTGGGTTCTAGCAGACACACAAACCAGTAAGTCAGGTGCTTTAACACGTACGACTTTTTCGGTAAAGCTCAAAGAAATTAATAAAACAACATGATATTCATTCTTGAATAATCTTTGAGTTCGAAAAATATGGAGTTTTTCTTTTCCCTCCATTTGTTTCACTTTACAGATTTCTATGAACGTCTCACTCTTCACTCGTTTATTTGGCGAGACAGCGGTTTCTTCTGTTTTCCTTTAAAATTTTGCGGGAAATTAGCGCGCGGCCGGCCAGAATAGATCCCCACGCGCATGCTTGATGTTTGACTGCTATGTGACGCGTGCTCCTTTGTATTCTTTTCAGACTGCTAATCTGATTTTTCGCCGGTGCACTTTTGATTGTCTCCAAGTTCGTCACTAGTGACCCGGAATCTGTAATTGTTTCTAAAACTGAACAGCAATGATTCATGAAATGTGACAAGATCGAGAGTCGTTGTCAACTTACCGAATTTGTGAATATCTCGGGTGGGGGCCTATTATCAGGTAACCGGTAAGTATTTGACCTGCGAGACGACAAAAAAAAAACAACAACAACAACAACAACAACATCAAAGTGCTTTTCGGTTGACTGTAATATATCTAGCCTTCTTGCAGCTGGTTGTTTGCGTTTTCAAGCTCGAGGTTCACAGCGCGGTGAATATTTGGTCGCTATATTGGACGGGAAGCCTGGAAAGTCTGAGACGAGTGACAAAGCGAGGGGCTTATCCAGTATGGCGACCGAATATTCGCCGCACTGAATCTCGCGCTTGAAGACACAAACTACCACCTGGAAGCAGGCTACAATACATCCAAATGAATAAAGGCTGATAGTTTCGAAAGAAACTGTTTGGGGCTGCGTCGGTGGGAGTAACGAAATAATTTGGATATATCAACAAAGTTGAAATGGTAAATTGGCCACCGTAATGATTACAAAAGCTGACGTTTCGAGCGTTAGCCCTTCGTCGGAGGGCTAACGCTCGAAACGTCAGCTTTTGTAATCATTACGGTGGCCAATTTACCATTTCAACTTTGTTGATATTTCCAAATTATTACAATACATCCAAAACCAAGGTGATTGTACCTGTTAATAAGCAGGGAATCCTACAAGCAGGCCCTCGTAATGAGCGTTGCGCTTTTCTGCCTGCAGCAAAGTAGGATCCTTGAGCAACGCGAAGCGGCGAGAGGTCTGTGAGAAGTTTAGTGCCAAACCCGTCATATACCTCTCCCTGACTCGTCCCTAATCTTCCCACGGGCGGGAAAACGCGCGTTCGGCGGCGGTTATAATAATAATAAGCAGTGGCGGACCTTGAGTGTAGACCTTGAGCTAAGGGGAGGGGGCGTTTTTATTTGTGTGTGTTCACCTTCCAGCTTTTCTTCCCTCTGCGTTTATTTTTCCCCCAAAAAAAGGGGGGGGCTCAGGCCCCCCGTGCCCCTCTCCTAGATCCGCCACTGATAAGGGCCATTTCGTAAGCTAGCAAAAGTAGCAAACTAAGATCACCGAGCGTGAACATACAGAACGTGTATATCTTTATATCACGTGATAGCTTTCATCGTCTTTAGCTATGTCATGATGACGAGGCCTAACAAGGCCGAAACGGCTACTTAGCTTTAATCTGAGCGTGTCTATTAACCTTTTAAACTTTAAGGGTGATCAGCATTTCATTTCTCCTTACAATATTACTGCTGAATTATTCATTAAGATCATGAGAATGAAGGAAATGATCGCCAGCCTTAGAAGCTTTGATTGTTAAACAAATTCTCCTTGTCAATACCAAAAATGTGTCGAGAACAGTATGGAGAATATGGATACTGATATTAGGGTGTAAAGGGTTAAATACGTGACATTTTATCATTGAGCGTGGTCTTCACTTTGTGGGTTAACCCATTTACTCCCAAGATCTGATTAGAAATTCTCCTTACTGTCTGTCATACAATTGTTATGATGTTCGTTTGGAGAATTTGGTACTGGATCAATGAAGACTTCCCTAATTGATAATTTTCTTTATTCTCATTACTTGTCTGCCTGATACTTTATTGATAATGTGAGGAGAAATTCTGTCTTGGTCACTCATGGGAGTGAAAGGTTTAAGCTTCCAGGTCAAAATCGAAGTAAACATTCCCAATGTCAACTGTTGATTAAAAGGAACTTACTCAACTGCCTGCCTCCGACTCCTGCTCAAGATCTGTTGAGAAATTAAAACAAATCGTAAATTAAGTTTCTGAATGTCGCGTTTTGCAGCAAATTTTATTCAATGTCACCCGTCCAAGAAGTAGCATAAGAACATTCCTGTCCTTTTGAATTAATGGATAAGTGTTAGGCAAAACCTTACGTATTTCTGATTAGTTTTTGCGGAAACTGTTAGCACAACCTGGTTCCCAGGGTCCTCTCTCTTCCTCAAGAGAAAGGACCCTGGGAACGAGGTTGACGGTCTGCATTGTACTGAGGATTTGCGTGACATTATAGAATAAAATCCCTGCTGCTGTCGTAGCAGCTGTCCAAAAATCAAAACTAAGTTCGTCAGATGTTTCTCCAAAATCATTGAAAATCAAGTAATCTCACCTCTTCAGTCTCGTCATCTATGGGCACAGCTGTTGGAGGAACAAGAGCATGTCAAAAAAAGAAAACACAAGTCATAAGAGTAAAATGCTATTTAATACAGACTGTACCTGAAATTCACCGGCCCTATCACACAACTTTAAGAAAACTAGCTCAGTTGCCAGCAAACTGTGATTCTATCATTTTTCTTTTTAAATTGATGAAAAAAAGAATTCATGAGAAAAGTTGTCAGTCTCGAAATCGTAAATTTCTAGGTCTATCAAAAGTAGTTTTTATTTTCGAAATCGTTGCACGCAGGAATCTTTTGGCGCTTTTCATCGACCATAAAACTTGCAAGGTAGTGAACAGAATGGAAGATCACGCCGCGTTAAGAATATACAGGAGATACCCATGAAAAGTCTTAAAAATCAATAAGAATTACGGTTATTGCAAAAGCGAACGTGAAATTCACCCATAGTATTCTTCGAATCTAAGAGATCCAAGAAATAAATAGAAAAAGGAAAATATTTCAGTCCTAATTAATGCTCATAAATCGGCTGAAAGGATTACGGCAACGTTCAAATCTCTCAGATGTTGTGCGTGTCACGCTATCTCCACAAAAAAGGCATTATTCCATTCAGCCTGGGAAATATTCCACAAATCATTTCACATTTTTCGTATTTTACATCAAGTAATGTCTGGAATCGTTAACCACAGCAGATATTGGGAGAATAATCTTAAAGTTTTTATCAAAAGTACTCTTTGAGTAGTAAATAAGCATTCATTTGGTGAGTGAATGGTAAAATTTCCCTTCATAAGCCCCAGTTGGTAACTTAATCTGCTAGACAATTTTATTACAACTTGAGAGCTCTTCTGTCTTTCAAACAGTGACGCGTATAAACCATGGGTTAACACTTGGAACAAGGACCACAAAGCCTTGAATTTTCAAACATATATCAACATTATGCATTTTAAAATGTTTTTTATTTTCCGATGTTTTCCTTCTTTATTTAGTTTTTAAACCAAAGGTCAACTCTCCAAAAGAGGAGTGAAAAATATTAATCAACGCGTTATTGTTTCCGAAAAGTGTCTTAGTGCTGGGTAGGATGTGTGATCCTTCGATGGCATATTAGTATCTTCAGAGAAAAATTCACTCAAATTGAAATTCAAAAGCTTAATTGTAATGAAATAATGCGTAGTCCAAGATAGGAACCAAAGAGGAGAAAGAATTGTGTTATGCTCTTAACTGATCCTGTGCCAGACGGATGTGTCTTGAAATGAATGTGTGAAACTCCAGACACTTTTATTTCGTTCATGCCTAAATCTTCGAGTCTATCAATAAAATAGTTTTTAATTAACCCCTTCAGCTGAACAGTTACTTCGAAGCCTTAAAGATGAAGGAAAGAATCTCTCTTGCGATATCCCAGCATAAGTGAGCTGTTGTGACACACACATACACACACACACACAATTGTAACAAACAAGCATGCATTGTATTCCGTGAATGCTGCTGTTCATTTGACTCTGTAGTGTAAAATTCTCTCAGATTTTATCGGTTAGCTCACAAGCCCGGTTGCTTTAAGAATCTTACGAAATACCTCATAATTGCTTGTATATTTTACTAACCTTGCAAAGTGAAGAAGCTCGCAAACCATACCGCAAGAACAAGAAGTCGCGCTAGAACCATTTTGGATATCCTCAGTCGACGTTACCGAGTTCAACACGTTCCAAAGCTCGATGGGAACGTGAAGGTCCAATGTAATACTGATCAGATAAACTGTTGCATAGAAAGGGAATTCGCTACACCAACGAGTCCAAAATCTTGCTTTTACCGGGAATGAGCTAAGCCAAGGCCTACCTTAGTAAGGAATGCCCGTGTGTTGACTCGCTCGCGTGGTGTTGGGAGAGAGCTATGGCATATTTAGCAAGATCAGATCTCTCAGGGTATCGGGTTCGCTCGGTTAAATGCCCCTTTCACTCCAGGTAGGGACGAAGTTCAGGGTGTGGTCAGCGCGCATGCTTACAATGATAGTAAGCAAATCATCACTTTCAACAACTTCTATTCAATTTTAATTCATTTTTCGATCCCAAATTCATAACAGCTTTCTTTTGGTTCGGACGACCAGAAAAAGATAGAGAAAACAAGGATAAAAAAAATGAGTAACACAACGGCTTCGCATAAATGTCACGCAAACAGAAGTACCCTCAACCCCCCCCCCCCCGCCTCCTCCTTGACAGCAGTAGGAAATTAAAGAAAACTACGACTGCAAAGGCAATGGCAACGTCAACAAACAAAAGGTTTCATCAGCAGAACAATGGCTCTACACGAGCGTTATAAATCTTTGTAAATTTAATTCTTTGCGCTCTCTGCATTACAGCAACGTGAAATGACCAAGCTTTGCGCTGTCTGGAGAACGTGAACGTCGACGGCTGATTTTTTAAATGTCTTTTTCTTGTTTAACAGTGTGTTCCAATTTCAGTGTCGAGATAGTTTCGAGAAACAAACGAAATGCCTTTAGAGTATCACGAGACTCGTAGGTAAAATAGAAATATATTTTTTAAGTGACGTTATCTACGGCATCGCTGTTGTCCTTTCTTAAACTCCCTGGTGCGCGACGGGAACTACACGAATATCACGATAAAGACTATACTAGTAATGCCAAATAAAATGGTTTTATCGAAATTTAAAAGATTGCCTTTTTTTCTCACTAATATACTAAATCTACTGAACCCAGCAGACAAAGACAATTTATCTTCAGCGAGGCGGTAAACATACGACTTGACAAGCAGAGCAGCGCCCAGACAATGTTTCTTTTAATTTACAAGGACAGTCGGCGGATAAAACATACAAAGACGACTCTTTTTATAAAAAAAAGTATAACCTCTTAATTACTAAATGTAGTACAAAACCCAGCACAGCAAGAAAAAAATATGTACGACAGTCAACATATTATTTTCCACATAAATTATTATTTTCTTCAAAAATAATACTCGTTAAAATAATTTTGAAAAATTGCCAGGTGAAGTTGCCAGTTAGCAAAGAAAAAGGTACTTTCCAGGTTTCGCAGAAAGTCGTTTTATTCCGAATTTACCTTACTTGTCTAACAAAAACAAAAAGTAAGACTCTACTAAACCAGCAATGGACTCCTGGCTAGACTCTTCGTGGTTACTGCCGATAACGCCAGCAAGCAAAACATGGCGGGAAAATGAGGGAAAAAGTGTAGGCTCTCTCTTGCTATCTCTTCCCAGACCTCCGACACAGTTTGGTCGCCCACTTCATCGATCGACTGACCGAGAATCTGGCGATAGCCGGATGTATCATGGTTCTAGGGACGGGATTAGGGATAATAGCTTGGGATTTCGTTGGTTTCAAAATCACAAATTAACAGTAATCTATTGTTTGTCCATTCAAGGTTCGATTTCAATGGTTTCCGCCACTGGATCAGCAGTATTTATTACAGTCAGTTCACGGACTCCTGAAATTTCTCGTTTCTCCCTATTTCTCATCACACGCTTGGAACTGCGTAGAAAATCAAATTGAAAAGTTAATTCATCCTGAATCACTGATGAGTGAGTCAGGAAGGTAAGGATTCCCGAGATGACTTTCAGCAACCCTCGCATAGCAAGCGCTCGATCAACCTCATTCCCATGCAGGGTCTTTCTGGGGGAAGGTAGAGGCACCCTGGGAACGATCTCAGTGCAGTCTCATTGGCGCTTGATTAAACCAAATGCCACTGATTCAGAACGGCGTCCGCGAGGAAGAGGGCGCGCGCGGGTACAAGAGGAAGTGCTTGCCAAAAAGGTCATGCGATTTTGGGATGAAAACCCATGGTCTTTGCTTATTATGAAGAGAACTCAAGAATGAAGTTTAAGGAAACTTACTGTACTGAAAAAGAAAATGCTATCAACATCCCATCGGTAATTCTCCTTTCTGTCTGCCATACAATTGTTATGATGTATGTTGGGAGAATTTGGTACTGGATTAACTTCCAATTCCCATATTTGATATTTTTCTTTATTCTTACCACTTTTCTTCTTGATATCGTATTGACATTGTAAGGGGAAGTTCTATTTTAGTCATTCAAAGGAGTTAATGGCGTAAAGCGAGAGGGATTTTTCGTAAACAGAGGGTTCCTTAAAATGAATTGGAAAGAAACTCTATAGTTTACAACAAATGGGAAACAAACACGAAAAAAGTGGTGTTTGAAAGTCCTTCTAAGCGCTATGCAAGGACAAAAAGAGGCAAATACTTGTTAGTCAAGCTATTTCTAACAAGCTAACACAATTGTACGGCTCGTTTAATCAAGCTTAAGTTATTACCACTAAGTTACTGGTTAGAATATCTTGACTTAGTTTTCTTTTTTAAGTGCCTTCATGGACTTATAGATTTCACACGTGAATTTAGTTATTATTTTTCTTGTCTAAAGGGCAACGCGCGCTGTGCTTCATCAGGGCTGCATTTAAAGTTAAATGCCTATCGTACGTCTTCCTTTCGAGACTTTTACTTCAACAGAATAACTTTGATGTCGAGCAGTTTACCTAAAAATATCAAGGATTCAGAAACTTTAACCTCTTTCAAAAGTAAGCTCAGGTCGTTTTATTTTACCAGACTTTTGAATGATTTTGATGGTGACAATTTTCGTTCTTTCAAATTAATTTGTCCTAAGTGACGCCGTGTAAATACTTCTGTCTGTACTTGTTAAGTTAAGTTAAGTTATAAATTTGTATACTTTAGAATGTTTCTGTGCGATTTAAATTATTTGAATTGTAGTTAGTCGGATCACGGAAGGGATCGTTTTTCGGGATATTTCTTTCCGGGATATTTTTTTTTTTTTATGGGGCTGGGAGTGGGTGTATTAACCAAGTAGGGGACCTATGTCCTATTGTTATGCACCTGTACTGGTACTTGAAATAACACCCTTTGGCAGTCTGGGTACTGAGATCTCGTGGAGAAGGTCCGTTTCTAAGGCAAAGTAGCCCAAGTTTGCTGTTATGACGATCGCCCAAGTCTAGCTAGTAAATATATATATCTTATTAACCAAGCGCGAGGGTCGCACTGGGAGAATATCGGCCCGAAGTCTTGACAGTACGGACCGAGCGCAGCGAGGTCCGTACAAAAGAGACCGAGGGCTGATATTCTTCCAGTACGGTCCCGAGCAAGCTTGGTTAATAAGAGATTTATTACACGACTGAGGTTCAAAGGGACATAAGTGCGGTATCATTCGGGACCATTCGGGACAGTGCCCGGTCCAATACTGAGAGAATATTGACCAGCAATAGAGCATTTTGATTGGTTGATTTTAGTTATTGGCTCTCTGACTTCCCGAGTCGTGTAATAAATATATCTTATTAACAAAGCGCGAGGGCCGTACTGGGAGAATATGGGCCCGAGGTCTTGACAGTACGGACCTCGCTGCGCTCGGCCCGTACAAAAAAGACCGAGGGCCGATATTCTTCCAGTACGGTTCCGAGCAAGCTTGGTTAATAAGAGATTTATTATACGACTGAAGTTCAAAGGGACACAAGTGCGGTATCATTCGGGACCATTCGGGACAGTGCCCGGTCCAATACTTAGAGAATATTGGACCGGCAATAGAGCATTTTGATTGGTTGATTTTAGTTATTGGCCCTCTGACTGCCCGAGTCGTGTAATAATACGGAATACTAGTGTCATTAGGAGCTTGCTTTGCGAGAACAGATGGTCATCTATTTATTCCAAAAAGGTACTTTAAAAGAATACTATACTTACATTACTCCGACAAGTAAAAGGACGATGGAAAGTAGCACAAATGCTACGGAAACTCCAAAGACAACCCAGCCCCAGTACGAGCTTGAAGCAGCTTCTGAAGGTAAACTTGTGGGGACTAGTAAAAATAAGTAACAACAAAATAAAATTAAACACACTTACTGTAAGTTTGTATTTTTGAGGAACATCATCTCTTACCAAGGACTTAGCTGGGAGGGTGAGGGGTCCCAAAGTTTATTATCAGTTTGGCGCGGACTGTTAGCGACATTTTACAGTCAAAGTTGTACAGCCATCGTTTTTATACCCTTATGCAAGTCAAATGGTTACCTTCTTTACATGTCAGACCATCGCTTTCCAGTTGGTGTCCCGTTCGGCAAGCACACGCATAACTGCCCAAAGTATTGATGCAAATATGCGCACATTTATGTTTGTGAGTCGTGCTATTACATTCGTTTATTTATGCAAGAATCAAAATATTTGCGTTAGCGGTGTGAGTTGGGTAACTGTTTTATAAAATCATTCGGGTTGCCAACCTTCAGCTGGTATCCAATTAACACTGACAAATACCGTATAAGATGATAAACTCTTGGAAGCGGCTTAAAGGAGCGAGAAAACACCAAAGGAAAAAATAAGGGAGACGGAAGGAGGAGAAGGAAAAGGAAGGGGAACAATAACTTCTAAAAAAAAAAGCGAAGGAAGAGAACACTGACAGTAGCAAAAGAAATATATGTGTATTAAAAACTACTGATTTGGCTACGGTAATACTTTGAAGAGCGGTACTGGGCTCGTTTCCTTCACTTGCCCGTGTCTCGCCCCTTGCCTCATCCACGCAGTTGCGCAGATGAGAGATGAAGCGAACCCACTGACGCGATATGCCTACCAGAGCGGGCAAAATGGGTTTACCCTTTTCGCTTGAGGATTAGTTGCTTCATTGTAGTAAAATATTTAGGCCACGTAATTCTATTCCGACGACAAAGCTTGCTCAGTGTAATGGCTGGATTTTAGCCGCTGTTGAGCCCGCGTTCTACCTATCCTTCTTGGAAGGAAATCGAGCCTAGCTATGAACTGGTTTATTTTGTTTGAATTATTTGCACTGATAAGGCATTTATAACTGAACAAGTGTGCTGATCGGCATTCAGTTCAAAGCCTGAACTACAAATGCATTTATATCCTTTGTTAAGTCTTGTGCAATAATGTGCACAGCCACCGTTGTTCCTTTGGCATGGATCAACATCTGCATAAAAAATTTAAATATTGAGAAAATCCGTCATGCCAGAATCAAAGGACAACGAACCAAACAAACAAAAGAAACAAAACAGGAAACCACACTGCTTAGGAAGTAACAAAAAAAAGAGAGTTGTGTTCCCAAAACAATTTAGCGCATAAAAGCGTGGGAATCAAACTTGAGTAAAACCAAACTATAAAATGATTTGCGTTATGGAAATTCATTATGGAAAGTCATTAGCAACTTGTATAAGAATGTGTTGCACGACAAACAAATTGTGTGGCAAGTTCAGAAAAAAATGGAAAATAACTTACCAGTTGGCACTGAGGCACTTAAAACAGGAGATGCACGGGTGGGCGAAACAGCGATTGGTTTTACTGTACCGGTTTGATCAGCGACTTTACTGGTTTGACCACTAATTGTACTGGTTTGACCACTGATTGTATTGGTTTGACCAGTGACAATGCTGGTTCGACCAGTGATTGGATTAGTGACCAAAATGCCTTGACCATTGACTGTTCTGCTTTGACTACTGACTGTAAAGGTTTGACTGATAATACTGGTTTGACCAGAGACAATACTGGTTTGACTAGTGACAATATTGGTTTGACTAGTGACAACACTGGTTTGACCAAGGACTGGACTGGTTTGATCAGTGACTGTAGTGGTTTTGTCACTGACTGTACTGGTTTGACTAATAACAATACTGGTTTGACTAATAACAATAATGGTTTGACCAGTAACAACACTAGTTTGAACAGTGACGGTATTAGTTTGACCAACTGAGGGGGTCTTGTGGCCACTAACAGGCCGGGGAGATCTATCCGGCCCAGTACTTGTAGAGATGAGAAGAGAAACTGAAGATGAGGACTGTTTAGTATTAGTAGAGGTCATAACTGAGCCAGACGAGGAAACTTGCGTTGTTGAGGCTTGATTTGAACTGCTCGCAGTAGTGAAAGGAGTAACAGTTGTTGTTGTCGACGGATGGACATGTAACAAGAGAGCTGAGAAAAAAATGAAGTCACAAAATATTTGGTAACCATCGAAAAAAAAAAAAAAAAACCGCTAAAAAGGAAGGATTGCTCGCAGTCTATCGCCGCCCCGTCGACATCTCGTTCATATATACGGAATGCAATATAAACAGACGTGAATATTTACTATTGCCGAAAAACAGATTGATTGCTAAATGCCAAACTTCCTTGGGGAAACGGAAATGAAGTGTACAGAAATGAACCTAGGTATGTACTTCCAGGGTCGCTCCTATGTTTCAAGAATTTTCAGTCTTCTTCGCAGCCGTTTTTTGGTGTCGTTAAGCAACGCGTGCTCTCTCCCAACGAGGAAGAAACGCTTTGGGCATGCGTCACGAGACCCAACACGAAGGAGACTAATTTTTCACGGCGAAAGCCAAAAATTAACTCTAATGTTAATAAATTTGTCATTACAGAGAGATTATGAAGTAAAATGCGCCGTTAATGAACACTGGCGGAAATGTACTCCGGCACTCTTTGATGTACTACACATTACAGATTCATGTAAACGATCTCAATAACTTTGGAAAAGAAAAGACAAAGGTGGTTTTAATTGCGTCTGGTGTATGTTTGCTTATTGAAAATCCATGCAGCTATCTATTTGAAAGCTGAATTATTTTACACCGATATATATATATATGCAGTTAGATTTCAAAATAATAACGAGAACTGTTGCCGACTCGGTGAACTGGAGAGAAAAAACCGGAAGCTAACTGATAATGCAACTTTCACATTTACATTTTAGACCTAACAAAAACTTCCTCCATAGTAATCTAAACTCGTTAATGATGCCTTCATTCGGAGAGGGTTTGATTAAATTCCATTCAAATCTCAACACTCTGGCAACGAAAATGTAAGCATAAAGCTGGCAGAACTTAGTATCTGTCGGGGATTATGCTGAACATGTTATTCCAATAACATTTCAACATAATTGTTCATCGACGACGCACTCAAACAAACGGGATGGTTTCTAGGATAAGAAAAGTCACTTACTTGAAAAGAGAACTACTGGGAGGAAAACCATCTTTTGAAAATTCATTAGTAGCTTGCTGAAGATAAATGTTTGCACGTGTATTGGCGCTGAGGCAGTTTCCGCGAACAGCGCTGAATGGGCAGCACTGTAATCCGCAAGCGGATCACAACAACCGGATTTCACAGAAAGTTAAACATTAACGTTTTACCACGTCACGCAACATGCGTTGAAACCGTATTAAGCCATCAGCCCGTATTAAGCGGTCAGTTGTCAAAGTCCCGAATTTGTTCCCCCATAATCATCGTAAATTTCATCTCTATTAAGCGGTGTCGCGGTCACCTTGAGGTACGTCTTTCTGTTTTTCTTATCTTCCACCTGTAGTGAAGGAACGCCGAGAGCGGGACTACTCAAAAACTAAGTATAATTCTTCACCTTACTTTTAATCCACGTTTCTCTCCCAAAATCAAAGTGAGTTGTATTTTCGAGCAAGATTCTGTACATTACGTGGCCACTGAATCATGGCATTAAGTGGCGTAGTTTATCCCAAACCTGTGGAACCTCTTTTAGCGCCATTGTCCGTGCGTGACGACTGAATACAGGTTTGACTAATCTTCCCATTGCCCTATGGCTGGAACATGAAACCGTCGTCAAGGTGCAAGTTCGCCCCCAATCACCTTCGCGACTTCCCCCCCCTAAATTAACACGAGTTCGCACCAGTTCGCCGTACATCATTTAAATGCGTACATTGGTCATTGGCAATAACTTTTGGCTTCTAAAGGGAACGAGATGGATTCATATCCTTACAAACGTAGAGTTGATAAATCGTATGAGTGAAATATTTTATCATTCCTCATTATCCTATAACAAAAACAACAATGGACCACAGCACCCTTTTATTTGTATCCTGCACTTACATGTTTTGTTCACTTAAGATTAACGAAAAAAAGAAGAGAGCACTAGCTGCCCCCCCCCCCCCCCCCTTATCACTTTTCTGCTTGATGTTAGGGAGACATTTTCTCTTGCTCAGTCGTGGGACTTTAAGGGTTAACAGATTGAAGCTTCTTTATGAGATATGTGATATGTAGACTTAACATTCACAAGCACTAATTAATACTCATGAATTAATAAGGTTTAGAAGAAAACATTTAGGTTGTTAGCTCTCTATTTTCTATGCGTGATTGATCCAGTCTTCGCCTTTATCAACTGTCACGCTATAGAAATCTCGAGATTACAGTCTGCTTGTCAGCGGGAATGTAATGACAAGTCTCACGCAAGACTAAAATATCAGAGTGCTGAAATCAATTTTTGAAATATCACATTACCAGGCTAGATTAATTAGCATTAATACCCTGCTTTTTTTCTTCAAGGTTTAAGAAAGAGTTTTCCAGTGGTCTTTCTGCCTTCCAGCAAATCAAAAGCTTTCTTCGCCTCTGAAAGCTTAAATGTGGTGAAATCTTCCATTTTTATCTTTCCCTCTGTGATCCAATCAAAGACAGCGTTTGCTCTCCGAGACAGCTCCTCGGGCGTGGCTACATAGTCGACTATCTTTGGGTGAGAGAGAGTGTGTGACCCATTCCCATTTGAAAGAATAAAAGGGTCCAAAGATTCTGGGATGCCAGATGCGTAGCCGTAAAGGACCATGGTACCAAGTTTCTTAAGGCACTGAAAACCTGCAGAAAACCATGGTCTTATTCAAGATTTTAAATCAATCCGAACAAAATCACAAGAAAACTTTGTATATACCACGGAAAATTTATGTAATAAATATAACAACTGCGTAATACGTATATCAAAATGAGAGAACATTTTAGTTTAAGAACACAACTAAGGAGGATTTTAAGATAAAGCCTGCATGGTAATAAGTATTAGTTATGATCATTAAGTATTGATTATTTATCAATAATTTAATCGAGCCCATTGACCCATGCACTCAGCCGGAACTTATCCCGGATTCCAAAGAGCATGAAGCAACTAGGGGTATTACTACCCCCTCTAGATGGGATGCTATTACATTGCAAGGCTACCTCCCCCCCCGCCACATATTTCATCAGTCCCTGACCATTAGCCCATTGCATCAAAGCTTGAAAGGCATTCACTCTCAGACAGGATTAGTTTTTCGAATAAAAAAAGGTGGTAAAAGTTTGAGCGCGGTAATGAGATGGTTTAAGATTTTTCTTTCTTGTAACGCATGTGGCACAAAGGAAAAATTCTGAGAGCCCGAGAGGAATCTAACCTCAGACCTTCGGAGCATTGGAGAGAGGGATCTGACAGTCTAAGGTTCGATTCATCATGGAGACTTGAAACGTCTTGGGAGAAGAGTATAACGCTATTTAGCTGACCTTATTTTCACAGCTTGCGTTTGTCGTGTTTTTCTCTCTTATTTTGTCCTTTTTCACACTGCTGATCATCGTCTTGCTACACATATCCTTAATAAATTTACCTCTGTAAAAAACAACTTACCTTTGTAAAAGGTCTCCTTTCCAACCCCATCATAAATGACATTGACTCCAGTACCTCCCGTGATCCTGTTGACTTCCTGGACAAAGTCTTGATGAGAGTACAGAATAACTTCATCCGCTCCACAAGCCTTTGCCTTAACGGCTTTCTCTTCTGTGCTTGTTGTGCCAATGACATAAGCTCCTAAAATCCGACACAAGTGACAGGTCAACGTCTCTAGCGAGTCTTGATCAGCTCAGTCAAGTAGCAAAATACAGAAACACAGATTCCTTTTTCTGTTAATTTAAAAGTGATTCGAGCTAATGGTTTGGGTTAATCGGTCAGGCTTAACTGATTATCCTGTATGGGCTTGGCCGAGTTGTAATTCGCCCTTTGTGATTTCAATTGTAATTTCTGTTTATCTTTGTTATTAGCTAGTTCTTGATGGTGAACTGGTGATACATGGATACATTCTCAATTAAATTTTTTTAAGAAAACTTGAAACTTCTGTTGAATTTGCGTCATAAAAGTACATTGTCAATATTACTATTATTATCGTCATTGTTACAAATATTACCATAGCCTGTCTTAATTCACCTCTGGTAATATAACTGAGAACTGGGAAGTAATGTTAACTTGTTTGTTTAAAGGGTAGGAGGGGTGATTGTTTGGGGTGAGCTGAACGCTGTTAAATAACTCTAGTCTTAAACAAGACTTTTAATATTCAAAACTGTGCTTTTGCAAGAACTACAGGTACCAAGCAAAATAAAACTCTCAGAAACCAAAGCTACGCAAGTCGCAAATGGAGAAAGGGTTAGCGTAGTCTCCCACCAAAGGCACAGCATTCGTGATGTAGCCAGCAATCAGTCACTTGGTTTACACGGAAACCCAAAAGAAACAATTTTTTTACCTGCATTCTTAGCAACTTGACATATTAGGGATCCAGTCCCACCAGCGGCCGCATGGACCAACACCTTGTCACCAGGTCCCACGGGGAATACAGTGTGAACCATGAAATGAGCAGTGATACCCTGAATCATAGTTGTCGCTGCTTGTTCAAAAGAGATGTTTGATGGCACTTTGACAAGTCTTTCCACTGGAATAACACTGTATTCTGCAAAACTTCCTAATAAAATTGCATGAGATGGAATTATTTTTAATCATGAATTCTTGAACTTAAGATTCCTAATTGAAATAGAGTCTGAAAACTTACATTCATGTAGGGTTCGTAGAAGTGTTGGCAGCTGGCTAAGAAACTGCTTTCTTTTATTTCTGAGCTGATTACTTTTTTATTTCATAACGTAAGTTGTTCACATCAAATGAATGTGGATAGCTTCCATTTTTCGCCACATACAACCGTGTATGGTCATCATGTACATCAGGGGCGGATCCAGGATTTAGTCAAGTGAGGTTCGGAGAATTGTCCGAGGGCATGCTTACCCGGGAGATTTTGAAAATTAGCTCTTCGGAAACATGATTTCCAGCATTTTGAGGGGAAATTTTAGGGGTTCGACCGAACAACCCGAGCCACCCCTGGATCCACCCCAGTACATGTATACCCATAGGGCGATTCGGTCTCAACGTTCATGTTCCGAGTGTATATGAGAATGTGTTAATCACTGAAACCTAGCATCTAATTTCTCCTTACAAAATTAACCCTGAATCAAACATTACGGTCACGGATAAAGGAAAGGATCACCAACTTAAGGTTACTTCCCACCTTCGCGGGTGTCCTTCGGGAAAAAATTCGTACGCGCGCTAGTTTTAAGAAAACACTGATAAACTACATATACATCAAAAGAAAGCTTAAGAAATGCAGTTTACGACAAAAATATAATTTAGGCGATTTTTTCATTTAAGGAATATCAGGAGCCAGTATGGCGTGAAACGATCGAGGGTCCCGTTGTGATATTGAAACCTTTGGGGCTCCCCTTAGGGTACCCTTAATGACTTCAAGGGCACCTCGAACACGGGAAGCCATGTGCGCTTTAGACGAGTTGATAGGACAAGCAAGTTTCCTGTGAGTTTTATTTCTGTATCTTGTATAATGGCCGAGGGAGACTCTCGAACGCCCGGTCCACTGCTCCTAGACGCGAATGCTGCTGAGAATTGGAGGAAATTTTTTATACAACTTGAGATTTTCCTTGTTGCGAAAGGAAAGGATAATAAAGCGGACAAGCTAAAAGTAAATTTGCTGTTACATTGTGCTGGGCCAGAAGCTATCGAAGAGTACAGTCACTTTGTGTTTACGGGTGAAGAAGGCAAAGATTGCTATCAAGATGTCTGTCGCAAATTTGAAGAATTGTGCCAGGGTGCCAAGAATGTAATTTATGAGCCACTGGTGTTTAATCAGCGAAACCAGAAGGAAGGTGAGAGGATTGACAATTTCGTCAATGAACTGAAAAGACTGTCTTTAACTTGTGAATTTGGCGACCTCCGAGATTCACTCATTCGTGATCGTATTGTTGGAGGAGTTTTGTCAGACGAATTGCGAGGTGAACTGCTGAAGAAACCAGATTTAACGCTGCAGACTACTCCTGATTATTGCCGTGCATTCGAGGCAGCCGAAAACCAGAAATACAAATTCAATACACCAACCATGGTGGGCTCTGAACGGTCACTTCACCCTCTCAAGAAAGTCGGGGTTCAAGAAAAGACACAAAGATTGCTTTAGTGATAAACCTGGCAAGCTACCGAAGAAAGTACATTTGGAAGTTGATCCGTCAGTTCCTCCAGTCATCCATCCTCCAAGAAAACTTCCAATTGCACTTCTTGAATCAACACGACGAGAGAAGCTCACAGAGATGGAAGAGGATGGGATTACTGTAAAAGAGGAGGAACACACCCCTTAGGTTTCATCTACGTTAGTGATTGACAAACGGAAAGTAAAAGAAAAGAACACTCCACTCTCAAAGAAAGATGTTCGAATTTGTATTGACCCAAGAGACCTAAACAAAGCTCTTAAGAGGCCGCATTATCCAATGGTTACTGTAGAGGAGGTTGCCAACCGAATATCGGGTGCAAAAAGTTTCATGTCCCTGGATGCTTGCAGTGGATACTGGCAGTTCCCGGTGGATGATTAAAGCTCAAAGCTCTTAACGTTCAATACCCCATGGGGTCGATTTCGCTTTACAAGGCTCCCTTTTGGCATCTCTTCTGCCCCTGACATTTACCATAGAGAGATGGACAAACTCTTTGAAGGAGTTCCTGTGGAGATTATAGTGGATGATTTCCTGATACATGGTAAGGATCAAATCCACACTGATCAGAAACTGAGAAGAGTACTGGCTAGAAGCGGAGAAGTAGGTTTGAAGTTCAATCCAAAGAAAGTGAAACTTCGTGTTCCTGAAGTAAGCTATGTTGGACATGTGTTCTCAGCCTAGGGATTGAAACCTGACCCTGATAAGATCCGCGCGATCAGTGAGATGCCTCCTCCTTCTGACAAAGAAGGTGTACTTCGAATACCAGGAACTGACAATTACTTAGACAAGTTCATTGAACACAAAGCTGATCTACAAGAGCCAATTTCGCAGCTTACCTAGAAAGATATGGCATTTGTGTGGGAGAAGCCACAACAAGAGGCTTTTGATAAGCTCAAGTCTGTCATCACTAGTTCACCAGTGTTAGCATACTTTACTAACAGCAAAGAGACAGTGCTATGTGTTGATGCCAGTAGCACAGGCCTTGGCGTAGTAATCAAGCAGGAGGGCAAACTAGTTGCCTTCAGTTCGAAGACACTGACTCCCTCAGAGAAGATGTATGCAAATATTGATAGAGAATTGTTGGTCATTGTATGGGGAGTGCAAAAATTTCCCACATATGCGTATGGGCGCAAAATTATTGTTGAAACAGACCACAAACCATCGGAGTCAAGTTTTGGGAAACCACTGAATGAGGCCCCTCCAAGGCTACAGAGGATGTTGCTGAAACTCACAAAATATGACCTTGTGGTGCATTACGTTCCTGGAAAACAGCAGGTCATTTCAGACTGCCTTAGCAGAGCACCTCTTAGTGAAACCAAACCATTCAGCGAACCTGAAGATGTCATAGGAGTTAATCTTGTTGAGGAACTTGGATTAGAAAGCAGTACTCTGAAGAGAATCAAGAAGAGCTCAAGTGGTGATGAGACTTCTAGAGTAGTTATGGAGTACGTTTTGAGAGGATGGCCCTCTGCGAAAGAACAAGTTGATGAACTTGCCTGGGAATATTGGAGTTTCAGAGAAGAGCTAAGTGTTGAGGATGTTATGTTATTTAAATCAGACAGAATTGTAGTGCCACGACCATTGACAGCTGAAGTGCTAGATGAAATTCATGGTGCCCACATGGGAGAGAGCAAGAACCTTTCCTTTGCGAGGGATTACGTTTTCTGGCCTTCCATGACTGCGCAAATCAAAGACAAAGTCAGTTCCTGTGCTGTGTGTAATGCGTTCCGCAACCGACAACAGAAAGAAACATTACATCCTCATGACATTCCAGGATTACCTTGGCAAGTAGTTGGGACTGACCTGTTTGAATCTAGTGGCCAAACGTACCTGTTAGTCATGACTTCTATTCGAAGTACTACTTCGCCAGAACAATGCTACTTGTGTTACCAACAACTTGAAGAAAATATTTGCCAGGTTTGGAATCCCAGACAAAGTTGTCAGTGACAAAGGACCGCAATACAGCAACACCAGACATTTGTTGAGCAGAAACCACGAGTTCAAGAGATTTGCTGAAGAGTGGGGATTTTCCCATATAACCAGCTCACCAGAGTATCCCCAATCCAAAGGGGCAGCGGAAAGAGCTGTACAGACTGAAAAACGCATTCTTAAGAAGGCTGCTGCAGAGAACAAAGACCCATTTGAGGGACTGTTAAAGTATCGTAACACCCCATTCGAAGATATTGGTGTGTCACCTGTACAGCTGCTGATGAGTCGGCGCACTCGAACAATGATACCAACTCATCAACGTCTCTTGTTACCTCAGCCAGTGGATCGCGATGATGTTCTGAAAACGCTTGATCATCGACAGCATAATGCCAAGTCTAATTACGACAAGCAGAGTAGTGATTTGCCTCCACTTGACGTTGGGGACAGGGTGCGGTTTCGTCTAAATGGTGAGAAGGAATGGCGCAAAGCGGAAATTATGCCAAGATCATACATGCTGAGAGATGAATATGGAGGTACTTACAAGAGAAACAGAAGGCATATCATCGCTGTTCCAAATGACTCTCCCATGACACCGAGGGCAAGGGCTCTTCCCACGAATACACAACCTCATGACTCTCTTGCGAGTACAAGACCGGCGCCTGCACTTGAGAAGCCTGCGTCAAGTCCATTCTCATCAGAGAGACAGACAGAAACAATTGAACCCCTCCCATTAGAACCAGATCTGGGCGTCGAGTTAGGGGGCCGCAGACACTCATTGAGTCATGTTAGGGGGGAGATGTTGTAATATTGAAACCTTTGGGGATTCCCTTAGGGACCCCTGAATGACTTCAGGGGCACCCCGAACACGGGAAGCCATGTGCGCGTTAGACGATCGAACTTTATAGTTAGTGGGCATTGAAAACCTCAGTTTATTGTTGATTTTTGACTGAATCACACTATAACAGGTCCGTCTATTGAATTTGTCGGGTATCGAGTCCTGCAGCGCGAGAAAAATGGCTGCACGGTCTTATTCACAAGGCATCAATCAACAAAAGCGTGTCAGGCTTTTCCGATATTCTGATTGGTTGTCTAGATATCCGCATCTAAAGTTAGATTAGCTTGAATTATGCGAAACGTGCTGCGTAAATGAACACCATGTGAAAAATATTTCAAGTATCAAAATTTCCTGGCACACTTTTGTTCGTCATCGTGCCTAGAATGTTTTGGCGAAATTTCACGATAAGCGGTCAAATCTACATATTCTATGAATTCGCTCAAAGTGGATGTATTACTCTCAAAATCAAGTACGAGATTTTAGCCCCTCTAGGTTTGTAAACGACTAGCGCCACACCAGGCTCCAGTTGTTCAAAGGGTGGATAACGCTATCCAACGGATGAATCGCTATCCAGCGGATAAGTGTGACCAAAACGTACTGCGCTGTCCACCGGATAGAGATTTATCCAGTGTATAGCGTTATCCATCCTTTGAACAACCGGGGCCAGGAGATTATCTCGCTTCCTGAAACCGCGAACCAATGGGAAGAGGGGACCTCCTGGCGTCAGTGACAATTTATCAAGATTTTCCCGGGAAAAGTGTCGCAGTCAAGTTTTTTTGTCTCGCTCTATTGAACGTTGAGTAATGGGCAAAATTGGAAAAGGAAAAATCTGCAGCAAAGAAGGTAAAGCTGGAGAAACTGCTGAAAAGCAAAAAAGTAAATCGACAGACAGCTTAAGTAATACCCTTATCGGTGAACTACGAAACAATGAAGTGACAGGTACAACCGTGCGCGTTTTACCAAAAGATTAATTTCAACATATTTACCTGAATTAAGATGAAAATATGCAACACGATCACCCACTGCCACGCCTTTGGCACCAGCTCCCAGCTTTTCTACCACCCCTGCGGCCTCCACTCCAAGGATTGCAGGAATGCCAGCTATGTGAAAAATCCCTTCACGATGGTACGCATCAAGATAATTTACACCACTGATGAGATTCTTTACCAAGGCCTACAAAAAGAAAACACGATAAAAATCAACAAGAACAACAACAAAAAACACGGCAACAAGGTCCCTAAGGGGTTCCTTAAATTTCTTTTAAACAAAAGTATTTGCAGTTTTGATTTACAGTCACATGTTCTGTTCTGACCCGGTTGTAGAGCTTACCATTCTCAACTATTTCTTTCCCTCGTTAGGATCTGGAAACATCACGTGAAATGATGTCTCATTCTGAGTGGATTTGCACAAGAGTTTTGACTGACCCCCCCCCCCCCTCTTAGTTTGTGACGCTTGCGAGTACTAGTACTACCAAATAAGGTAATGAACACGTGCGTGCAAATTCACTGAGAAAACCGGACGTGACAAGAGTTATTAGAGTTTTTTGTGAGTTATAAGTCCTTCTAGTGAGTTACCGTGCGGAGTATAACAAGAAAATGAAGAAGAACCAGTGAGTTCTGTGTATTGTTGTGAAGAACGGCTCAGGTTCTGGTAGAGTAAGAGCAAGTCAACGTGTATTCTGTTGGTAATACTTAACACTACCGATTCGTGCCTTTCGTGTCAAATTCCCTACTCCCTGAGAACTGACGAAATTCAGATGCCCGTGAGTTGCCCAGGAAGGGGGGGGGGGGGGGGGAAGGATGTTGAGGCCTGGAATTGATCGGCTAATTAGTCCTCAAAGTCCGGTGATTGCGTGAGATCAGTTTTCATGCAGAACTTCTCGAACCTCATCAATTTATCACTCTCGTCTAACCAGTAATTCCATTGTATGGATTTGCCTGCTACAGTATTATTTTTGGCAAGATTTCCGTGTAACCCCATACTTCATTATGCATACAATTCTTGGATGAAAGAAAGCAGATGCGAAACAACAGATTACCTTTCGGATTACGGCTTTGTTTTTGATTGGTGTGGGGTGGTAAGGAAATCTTTTTTTTTATTGTTACAAACTATGTCTATAACGCTGAATCGTTGAAGTGATCGGCCAGTAAATGTCAGTGTATATTCTTTCCATGTCTTTAAAATGTCAATGTGAAATGGTGGGCATGCTGTCTAGCTAAAAAAAGTTTCCCATCGAAGTTGCATTCAGTTTTCTCTAGATTAAAAGACAGGATGGTCTCTATTCGCTTTATACATCTTTTTTATTTGTCTTCATCTAAAAGGAACAGTGACTGAAAATTTATTCCAGTTTCGTCTGTCTTTAGCTCTGTTTTAAATATGACATCGTAAACATTTGCATTTCCTTTCTAACCACCACAGATAACCTTTGTGTCAAACGTTTTTTTATTTTAGAGAAAACAATAACATCGTTTTTGTTAGTTCACAAGTAAATTCTTTGCCTTTAAGAAGACAGACGTTAAATTTCCAGACACCCAAACCCGGGAACCAGGTGTCTGAAAATTCCTTGTTTACCGATTCCTGAATTTTAAAGTCTGACAAAAACCAAGCGAAAATAATCAGTTCAACACAGACTCTCACAACCAGTCTATTGATGGCGGATTCGGCTCACGGTCTGCCAACTTTCTGATGCCACGCTTGGTTAGACTTTTCTTTGTGCTATTCGACGCCCTACGAGTCTTTTTGTATGAATCGGAACATCACTCAGGCCTCTTAAAGCCTCATAATTTCGTATTCCGCCGTAAAAACAGTAATGCGAATCGAACAGTTTTGAGGACAAAAGTTCTTCATCTAGCGTTTGAGTAAAGCAGGTGCTCCATCGCTGCTTGGTGCACGCGTGAAAAATTTCCTATCGTTCTAGCCTTACCTCGTTGTGTCCTGGTTGAGGAACAGATGCTTCTTCGTATTTCAATTGAGACGAATCTCCAAGTGCATGGATCTTGATAGCTTTCATGTCGACGCTAGGTTTATCTAGACGGTTTTGTGTGCTCTACCAAGAGTCAAGTGACGGAGTCGTGAAAATGAACAACGAAGCCGGGGTTTCCAACATAAAATGGTGGCGTGAGGAGGGTTTGGTCGGTGGTGGCGTGAGGAGGGTTTGGTCCGCGTGCTAGCGAACGGAAAGTTTCATTGGCTAAAAATGCTACAATGCTAATTTAATGCGTATGAAGGTATCAAAGGAGGTTGGGCAATCAAGTTCAAGTTCAAGTTTATTAGGTCTTCCAAAACAATGACAATAAACACCGCCTGCAAATAGCGAGCTAATTTAGGCGGGCGATGTTATTAAAGGACAAACAAACACGAATTGAAGGCGTTATAAAAGTCGATTTTGAATATATTATTTGTCAAAAGAGGAAAAAAAAGTGATAAAAAGTGAAAAGTATTATTATTTTTGATTGAATTGTAATTAAGATGCCTTTTTTTATTTCAGAAATAAGAGTGCTATTGTCAGAATAACTGTCCAGTTCTAGAGTTTCAAATAGTAATGCTTGAATTTTCTTTTTGAACATGTGCTTTGGTAGTTTTCGATAGCTTTCGGGAATGCTGTTCCAAATTTGAGCACCAACAATGGAAAAAGAGTTTTTATGATGATTGAGTCTAGAATGATTAATATAGTAGTTACCAGAAGATGATGAGCGAGTATTTTAGTAGAACAAAAGGGGCTTTCAAGCGAAGTCCGTCGCACGAGTAAAATAAAATCGATGAAAAAATTTTGATGTTATTGCGCCGTGCAGATATGTATTTATCATGGGGTACGTAACCCTTTCTTTGGGATGTTGCATGGTATGTTGTCACGATTGCTTCATTAGGGACCTTAAGAAACCACGACGGCGACGCCAAGACTTCGATTAAAAAATGAATTTCTACTCCTAGTTGGAATTTTAATAATGGCTGCAGGAGCTTACTGTCTCGTACAGCGCCACAGCTCAGCTTCAGCATGACTTCTAAAGTGGCCGTTGAGTTCCAAATGGAAATTAAAATAATTTGCCGTCGCGGTTTCGGTTCGCAGACGACGCAAATTTTAGCGATTTCACGTTGTTGTTTTGCATAGGGGACGGCTAAGAATTGTACAAAGTTTCAAAACGAACGTGCTGAGCTATTGTTCTGCCAACTAGATCTCTTGTTTTTCCACGTCCTCGTTGCTGTCGCCGTCGTGGTTTCTTTATCCCTAGTCATTGGAGAGTTAATTTGAGGGCGTAGGGACGGTCGTAAGACGCGAATGAATATGAATGACAACAGCTCGACTATACAGCTTACCTTTTAAGGTCCCTATTGGCGGTAAGCTGTATAGTCGAGCTGTTGTCATTTATATTCATTCGCGTCTTACGACCGTCCCTACGCCCTCAAATTAACTACCCAATGACTAGAGATTGTCAGTTTCTCTTAGAGGTAGCTTTTTGCATATGCGAACATAGTTTAGATTGTTTTGTACGGTGGTTTTTCTTGCTTTATTTTTAACATTTCCGAGTCTTCATTCCGTCGATGTACCATTTCTATTAATTTTGTTGATGAAGGCATAATAAAGAGGGTCGCATGCGGCTCGTGTTGACACACCCCAATTATGGTTACTTATTTATACATAAGCTCGGATTCCTTTGTTCTTTTCGGGGGGAATATATTACATAATCTACGAATCAACTGTCCGAAAAGCTGGTTGCTTGGATCGTTTGAAGGGATGAGCGGGGCTTATGAACAGCTAATTGAAATGCGGGGGGATTATGTATTAATACGCAAGGGAGATAAGTGACTTATTCCCCTTGCATATTAATACATAATTCCCTCGCATTTAAATTACCTGTTCATGAAGAACAAATTTACAGTAAATACAGTGAATTTGGAGGGTATTCACTCTTATCCTTCTTCCTTATTTCATACAAACTTGCCCAGCCAAAACGACAGTTCGACATTGCAGTGTCTTTAAAATTCCACTGTTTGGAGCTACCACGAAAGTGTCGCTGTCATTTATTGGTAACGAGTTTCGCTCAGTAACCATTCATCCCAAACTCGTGTACTCCATGAAATTGCCCTTTTAGTGTTTTGTGGTATTCTTCCTTCATTCCTCGCCTGAATTTCCTTGTCGGTTACAGTAGTAATCCCTCGGCCGGAATCTTTATCTGTAAAAATGTCGGTCAAAAGATCCTCAGTACGTAAATTAAAATTGTCAACTGCTTTCTCGTTGTCTGCACCCGCAAATAAAGATTCAAAGTTGTTTTCCGAAACCTCAATTGAGGTACCGCCACTACAACTGCTTTGAGTAACA
This sequence comes from Stylophora pistillata, assembly GCF_964205215.1. Taxonomy (NCBI): domain Eukaryota; kingdom Metazoa; phylum Cnidaria; class Anthozoa; order Scleractinia; family Pocilloporidae; genus Stylophora; species Stylophora pistillata. The sequence goes on from NC_142522.1 coordinate 21,713,675, forward strand.
AACAGTTCTGACTCTGAATCGCTCAGCATTGCTAGCCTGTTCCTATCATTCACTACGAACAAGACGAACAACTAATTCGAAATGCGACTTTAAAAAACTAACATAATTAAAAAGCCGAGAAACTTGTGAATCCCACCAATGCCAGCATGGAGTGTTGAAAAACAAAACAAACGTGAACAATAGAGCCATTTTTCTTCAGTGTATTTTTGCATCCCTTGAGGAATTCTCGCACATGTAAAAATAAGCCATTTATCGGCCTTCAGCTCGTGGTTATGTGATTTATTCCCCTCGTGCGTTGCCGAGGGGAATAAATCACATAACCCCTCGCTTCAAGCCGATAACCCTTACTAATTGAATGATAAATGTTTTATATTCGTTTGAGCGGGGTAGCGAATTAGAATATAACTCTTGCTTCTTGCTAATTTTCGTACGCTTCACTTCCAGACTTCTGCGCGTCGCGCAGAACTCCTCTGACTTTTTTTTACTCGCGCGAAGGACTTCGCAGAAAACCAGGGACTGCTTGTGTCTTCTGACAACTCCCTTGAGAGACATTGGATCATTCTCGCACCAGAGCCGCTCGTTTTCACTTATACCGTTTCTCCGACCACGTGCCTAAACGGAACGAGGAAAGAGAGTGCATCGTGATGTCATCGGTTCACTTTGCGAATGCTCCTCCTCTTTCTGATTCTCGACTCGTTTCCCATCAACTTTTTAATCTGGAATATCCTTATACCGGGTCGACGAATGGTATCATTGTAATATTTTGTACTTCATTTTTTATCTTATGAAAGAGATGAACAAAAAATTGCGTACATACACACACACACACACAAAAAAAAAATATGTAGCAGGTAAAGAAAATAAACCACATTTAAATGGTATACACAATGATTTATTTCTGTATGAGAGATGCTGTCGATTTATGAGTATCACAAAATATCTTAATATCAATGTGCTAGAATCAATTTGAAAAAACACATTACCAGCTGGCTCTATTCACATCAATAGCTTGCTAGTAACGATCAGAACACAAAGTTTCGATGACAGTTTCAAGGTTTAAGCAAGAGTTTTCCAGTTGTCTTCTTGCCTTCAAGCATTTCAAAAGCTTTCTTTGCTTCTGAAAGCATAAACACAGTAAAAATATCCATTTTAATCTTTCCTTGTGTGATCCAATCAAAAACAGCATTGGCTCTCCCAGACAAATCCTCGGGCGTTGCTATGTAGTCAAATAACCTTGGAAGAACGAGACTGTGTGACCCAGATGAAACAAGATTGAGCTCCATGGAGTCTGGGTAACCAGATGCACCACCGAAAAGGACCATGGTACCTCGTGTTGCCAGGCAGTTAAAACCTGTACAAAATATACTTTGATGTAAGGTTTCTAAAAAGATCCCAGTATTCCCATAAGACAGTTCTGTCCATAAAAGGCAATATTTTATGTATGTGAAAACCACATCTTTAACTAGCGGTAAAAAAATTGTCAACTACTAATATCAACACACTTCAAAACACATCTTAAAGAAGTTGTGAAAATAAAGCTTTTAAAGGAAAAAATCTGGCCTGAACAGGACTTAAATCTACTATCGCTCCACTTAAGATAGCAGTAGAGCATTTTTTGTCAGGTTTTATTTTCACAAATTCTTTATCATTGTTTTCACTGCAATGACCAGAGCCTCACTTGATGCACAACTTGCCTTTGTAAAAAGTTGTCTTTCCAACCCCATCATAAATGACATTGACTCCAGCTCCTCCTGTGATCCTGTTGACTTCCTGGACAAAGTCTTGATTAGAGTACAGAATGACCTCATCGGCTCCACAAGCCTTTGCCTTAACGGCTTTCTCTTCTGTGCTTGTTGTGCCAATGACATAAGCTCCTGTAATCAAACAAAAAAGCCAATGAGAAATGGAAGACTTGGTGACTCAGTCAAACAACAAACCACAGATTATTTTTCCAGTTTATTGACCACATGATGTGAATGAACTTATGGTCTGAGTTTATAGATCAGGTCCAACAAGTTTCCCTGTAAGAGCTTAGCTAACAGAATTTGGAGGTTCAAGTAACCACCCTTTTTGCTAAGAAAAACAGATACTAGTAATCTGTTATGTGAAAACAAGATGCTAAATAAATGTAACACAACATCCAGAGCTAGTCTTCCCTACAACTATATCCCAGTTGCCTAAAAATTAATGTATTTATTTATCCCCATAATAGTTCACAGTGAGGTGTCCAGGAGAGCAGTTTGCCACAACAGTAGTCAGTAATTTTATTTTTTGCAGAAAGTTTCAGGCCACTTATTAAGCTCTTACTTGATTATCTGATTTAAGCCCTGTCTACATGAGCAATTTTTATGTGGCAACTGTATGTGGCAATTTTTATTTGCCTGTGTAGATGGCTCGACAAATACTTGTTGTTAATTTGCGTCAGTAATAATTTTGCACAGCGGAGATGCTCAGGGAAAGGAAAAAAGCAAGATGGCAAAAGTCAGAAGACGTGCCAGACGCATTGCAGCTTTAGGCACATTTGTCACATTTTATGTAGCGTCTCATCTACATGGACAATTCTTTTATGTGGCAATTTTTATTTGCCACAAAAACTAACATGCCAGCTTTTCAGCAAATGCAGTTGTCACATAAAAATTGATCATTTTTCATCATCTACATCATCAGTCTTCTTTGTGCTCTGTTGCACATAAGGCCTCGATACTTCTCTTCCATCAGTCCCAGTCTCTTGCAGTAATCTACACGGGCAAATAAAAATTGCCACTTAAAAATTGCCACATAAAAATTGCTAGTGTAGACAGGGCTTTCTAAGGACAAACAGAAGTACAAATACTGCAGAGAAAAGGTCTCGGAAAATAATACCCTTTTAATGAAATTATCTATAACAAATCCTGAAAGCCAGAACCAGATGATAATTTGAGAACAAAAAGGATGAGCGATAGGCCGAGTAAATTCATCGGGTCTTTAAATTTGATAACAAATGAACAGAAAACCAAGATGTTAGGTGACAGTTATATTTCAGTATAAACTATACCATCATCAGACTGAAAATACATACAAAATTAGGAGCTTTTGTAACTATTTACGCTCCTAATTTTGTATGTATTTTCAGTCTGATGATGGTATAGTTTATGCTGAAATATAACTGTCACTTAACATCTTGGTTTTCTGTTCATTTGTTGTCAAATTTAAGACACGATGAATTTACTCAGTCTATCGTTCTAAAAATCCTGACCCTTCACACTGGAACATTTTAAGTAGGCGTAGTATTTGGTAATCTTTATGGTCTAATGGGTAGCACTTCAAACTTCAAAGTCTTGGTAAAGATATCTTTATGAGCTATTAAGTTATTTCTTAAGGAATAAATCTCTCTTCACCACTCACAAGTTTAAATAGGAACTGGGATGCGTGTAAACCTATTTCTTTGGAAAGGGAAGTGATTATTATGGGGAGAGGTGTAGGTTAATGGATAATTACTTCAGCATATGGCATTATGAGAAATATTGCAGCCAGCTGAGGCCTACGGCCTCATATTTCTCATAATGCCATGTGCCGAAGTAATTATCTATCATAATTATTGATCCCCATGAAATCCTATTGTTCTGTGTCTGTGTTGGATCTTCAATTTTAGTCGCACCTATGCCTGATAATCGTAATGCTCATTGCTATTGTTCTTTGTTGTGATGAATATATCTTAGATTTTAATTGTGCCGAGGGTTGTTATTGTAGATCGTTGTTATAGTTGTTCAAAACAGTTCTAATGATAGAATTATTTTGTGCAAGGCATGTAACACTGCTAATTTGCATACTTCATAAGCCGGAGAATTCAGTCATTTTACTCAGTGCGAACCTGGGTTTAGAAAGAAGATGGATTCGTCGGAAGATGAAGGATTATTCAATTCACAGAGCTCTACGAAGGCAGATATTTCAGCAGAAATCAAAGATAATGTAGTGTAATGCTTGGACATTTCTGTCAGTGCTTTAATTCTTTATGGAATTCTAAAGGCAGCGTTTCCATTTTCTTTTTTTAAAACGAGCAAAGATTTAGAACGCCAATTACAGCTTCAGAATGCGAGAAATTTGACAAAAGTTGGGTTTCAGATGCCAGCTGCCGGAAATGGGCGTGGGTTTTGAAAGTCTTTGAGGAGTGGAAGAGGCAATATTTTTAATAATTGTAACCTGCACACTGCAATATTTTTAATATTGCAGCCTGGACACTGCAATATTTTTGATATTGCAGCATGCTTATTTAGCGTGTTTAATTATATTACCCCTGATAATTTCCCTGCTAACAAAAAGGACCGCCTCCGTTTTCCTCATACAGTTGTTTTGTCATCTTAAAGACTAAAATCGTTGATTTAATGCAGAAAGAGAACAATAGAATTTCATGGGGATCAGTCATGAGAAGACAAGCTCAAGTATCTCGGAGAGCTCCACACAATTCCTTATAATAAAACTATAAGGAATTGTATGGAGCTTTTTTAGCATTAGTTGAGGCGCAGTAGGCGTTGTCACATATGACCCTCGTAAGGGTCATATGTGACAACACCCGCCGCACCACGACTAACGTTAAAAAAGCTCCATACAATTCCTTATAATAAAATTATAAGGAATTGTATGAAGCTCTCGGGGATACTTACAGTGCAAGCCCTGTGTGTCTTCTCATGATTATATATTAGATAACACTAACACAAAACCAGATTATTAATTCAAAGCTGTGCTTTTACAAAGAATCACACACTGCGTCAAGCCTGTTAACTCTGCAATCTGGGTTGCTCAGCATTTGAAAGCTTTCAAGAAACCAAAGTTACTCAAAACACCCGAGGAAAAAACTTCCCAGTAATATCTATAATAGCAGCATGTTACTGTTGGAGCATGTGGTCTGTTGGAGCAGCCAGCAATCTTGCATCTATGTAAGCCAACTGGTTCTCAAGAAAACCTTAAAGAAACAATTTTTCTACCTGCATTTTTAGCAACTTGACATATCAGGGACCCAGTCCCACCAGCAGCTGCATGGACCAACACCTTGGTACCAAGTCCCACATGGTATACAGAGTGAACCAAGTAATGAGCAGTGATACCCTGGATCATGGTTGTCGCTGCTTGTTCAAAAGTAATGTTTGATGGCACTTTGACAAGTTTATCCACTGGAACAGTACTGTATTCTGCAAAACTTCCTAAAATGGAATTGTGTTTCAATGAACAGAAATGAATAAGAAATCCTGACTTCAATAATGTAACTGCATTAGAGCTTGATAGCATATATCTATCCAGGGTTTTAATTTCATGTTGACTGCTGATTAAGAAAATGATTTCTAAGCTGCTTATTGAAAAATAAAACTGAAAATAGTACATGAAATTTGCAAATAGTAAGTGACTGTAAAATATTTGAAATTTTATGTTAAACAAAAACTATTTCAAACAGACTACTTTCTTGCTTTGGCTCTCCTCTAATATCTGGTGCACTTAGTCTAGTTAATAGTTACCATATTACTATATCACTTACTGCGTATCTAAGAGACTCTTACAAATATCACTGAAACTCTCTAAATTTCCTCAAAGTTTCTGGCAGGACAGGTACCCAGACCCCCTAGAGACTTGGGCCTTTGCACTATCTCATCCAAACATTTCCGAGACATCTGTTTATTATAAAATTTAACTACAAGGGCATAAATGATAGAAATGTTTTAAACATACTCACCTGAACCAAGATGAAAATAAGCCACACGATCACCCACAGCCACACCATCCGAACCAGATCCCAGCTTTTCTACAACTCCTGCACCCTCTACTCCAAGGACTGCTGGAATGCCTGGTAAAGGAAAAACTCCTTCACGAAGATACACGTCAAGATAATTAACACCACTTGTATGATTCTTAATCAAGGCCTGAAAAGGAATAAACAATGTCAGCAACTGTGTTTCTAGTTGAGGATAGAGTAATCCTTTTAACCTGTTGATCTTTTCAAGAATTGAAACAGCTTGTTAACAGTAGTAAGAGGTACTACAGATGATTAACTTTTAATTGGTTACTGCCTGAAATTAGGAGAACACAGCTGGTTACTGTGTCAAAATGCAAGGTTGTAGGTGTAGGTTGCTGTTGCTCGCTGTAATTAGGTAAAAATCTTTGCAGTAAAAATAGGAATAATTGAATATGAGTATTTGAGCCTGTAAAGGCAAGCAAGGGCAGCTAGGTTGAGTGAATCAATTGGCAGATTAGGGAGTGTAAGATTTCCGCACAGCCCTACACAATAGATTTCAGTGCCTTTGGACCACAGCTTTGTTTTGGAATATTAGGGGTCTATGTGCAAATCCTCTTTGTGAGGAGGAGCATGCTGAAAATTATGCCTGTTTTTCATTTCAAATGTACTCTCGTCTTCTCACTGCATGTTTCCCTCGCCCTTGCATCTCTATTCTCAAGGTCAGCTTAATTAATCCCCACGGGGTATAGGGCCAGGTTGGGAGCCAAGCAGTGAAGGTTGCTGTAAAAACAGGTCCACGTGTGCCGACCCTTTCTACTACGGGTAGAATATTTGAAAGAGAAAGGTCCAGCAGTGAATACGTGAGACTTATATGATATTTTAAATTCCACTTTTTAAAAATTTTGTTCTACCAAAGCATGTGTATCTTCGATCGGTCGCGTCCCACATTGCCTGCGTGAGTCCTTACCTCACCGTGCTGGGGTTCTGGAATGAGTACATCCTCAAACCTCCTGTTTCGTTGATCTTAATGGCCTTCATAACGCTGGGTTTGTCCTTCTTACAGTTCTCGCCTAACGCTATACTCTTTTAACCGTTCCTTTCCCAAGCAAGGCATGCCCAGATGCAGGGGATCCGGAGTTACTGCACCACGGGCGACGAGCGGGGCAAGAAAAAGGGTCCGAGATATGAGTGGTCAGCGGTCAAATAGCTGTAGCGACAAATTACTTGTATTTGCTGTATTGAATAATGGTGGTAGCAATTCCTAAATGTTAATAATAAACTTTGCTAAATAACAATATAAGCAATTTTTCAAAAGCGTTTACTCTACAAATATTTTTCACTGCTCTAAGAAGCAACGAAGGCATCGGGAAAGGCATCAAAAAATGATATTTTTGTTTAGTAACTTGCTATGCGAGGAAAAGAAAGTATCGTGACTTCCGGTTTTCCTAGGTGTTAATTACAGCTGGCGTGCTTTTCACTTGATTTTTGCAATCTACTTTTTTTTTTCAGGGAAATGAAAAGCTAGGGAACTCTAAAAAAATTGAGTTCTCGATCTGAATGATTTTTGAGTCTTTTATAAGTTTGTATCCACAGCCTTTCATAACAAAAATTCTACCAGCTGAAGTTCTCTTACTTCCTATAATATATAAACAATCGCCTCCATTCCATGTGAAAATATGCAAGGAGGAATACTCAGAGCTTTAAGAAACAGCCAAATTAAGGCTAATCTGTTTACCAACCCTCAAATATTTCTAATAAAGGCCGCTCATTTTAAGAGACCTTTTCTTAAAACAACTATATGTTAAAATAATTGTGTTTTCCGTTCAAAATGTTTCTTTCTACGCACTTTAACAGATGCGCTCGAGATGATAGCTAAACGTTCGAGTCGAACAAAAATAGAGCATTTTGAATTATTTTTTAACTGACTTTTTAAACAGTTTTAACTAAAACCGTGGCTCCCCAAAAATATTTTTCTCACCTTGCCTTACACGTCTTAAATTTTTCACAACTTCGCCTGTCCCTGTTCGTAAGTCCAGCCAAGCCCCTATGGTCATTGGTCCCCGTAACTTTGGCTTATAAATATAGGTGTTTAGTTATACTTGTAAAACTCCCTGAAGCAGTTTACGATAGTTAGACGAAACGCGTCGGGGAATAGAGAAGTTTCGCAACTACTGTTCACAGAAGAGCTGCTCACTAAATAAAAAATGAAAAATAAAAAAAAATCGTTTAAAAAATAATTGAAAAATAATTTTAAAAATTAAAAAAAAGGATTGATAACACAATTATTTAATATAACTACAAATGATTTGTCTCTACATGATACGTTATAGCTATTTCCCCGCTGACCGCCCATATCTCAGACTATTTTTCTTGCCCCGCTCGTCGCCCGTGATTTGGTAACTCCCCAGATGCAGGTGCCTAGTCCCTCACGGATATTTGTATGACAATCACACACACCCGACCCCTCTTGGTGATAGCCGACTGGAGTTGATTTTTTTTCCATTTTTCTCTAAAAGTATGAACGATCTAAAGTGCAATAGCAAAAGATGTCAAACAAAATCAAGTTACTGTACTGAGATGCGAGTGTGCGTTGTCAAATTTGGTTATTTGATCTCCTGCCAGCCAACAATCCACGAACAATTAGTTAAATGCTACTCAAGGCAGAACACGTTCGGTAGTTTTGATTCAAAGTGCATATGACACGAAATTTTTTTCTCTCGTTTCTTGTAGTTGGATATCTAAAAAAAACATTTTGAAGCTTTAAAAGTGCTGGAAAAATGTAAAAAGCATTTTTTTTGCTTTCAAAATACGCGCAATTTGCCTTCAAATTTGTTCCGGAGACTGGGACCTAGTTTATCGCCGTCGACTATTACTCGTGACGTCACATTGTGTACCTTTGCCGAGAAGGTCTGTTGTCGCTAAGAGGAATCTGCATTACTTCGTAGTACATAGATAATGCACTGAAAGGCAAAGATGTCCAGTGATTCTAATGATTCCTTTGAGTCCGACTCTTCTGAAAGTTCCACTGAGGTACACAATGTGACGTCACGTTACGATATCACATGCGATTTTGGCCGCGCGATGACCGGGACAAATTTGAAGGCAATCTGCGCGTATTTCGAATGCAAAAAAAAAAACGCTTTTTAGATTTTTCCAGCACTTTTAAGGCTTCAAGACGTTTTCTATAGATATCCAACCACAAGAAACAAGAGAAAAAAATTTCGTGTCAAATGCACTTTAATGCACTCAATAAACATTTATCTTTTCATTCACCGCCAGAGGGCCGTTTTGTTCGTTTGACATTCAGGGGTGTTGTCACTGAATGTCACGTGGTGTACAGAGTAATTAATCCAACGAGACGACACAGAGAACAAAGGCGCTCAGTTTTGATCCTCTTAAATAGAAGACTCCGACTCCACAAACAGACTGACAGTTTTGTTGTTGTTTCTCATCTTCAATACCAGCGCTTTCACTTCGTCCCACATTCCGACTCATTCCACAGCTCCCAAGGTTTCTGTAAGTGAATTTTAAATTGAACACAATTTTCTAATTACTATAATTCAGATGACACAGAACACTTTTCATTGCTATGCCGAGAAATGCTTTAAAACGTGCGGCAGATGAGTTCATTTCAATTTCGCATAAATCGCATTGTGTTGGGCAGTTTATCTCTCCAGTCGAATGCGCAGTCAAATCAGGGAGCTGTTTTCGCGTGATGATGGAGAAGACCATTAGTTAAATTACCAGACCTTGAAGGAGTGACTGACACTTAGACAAGATTTGGACTTGTGTCTTGTTGTACACTCCTTTGCGATATCAACTGGGTGCAAATTAGCAACAGTTCATTTGACTTTGTCGATCACGAGTCGTCATCTACCGGTCAAAGATGATGTTTTTCATGACAAAGTCCTCGACAAATAAGCCACCAACAAAACTGACGGGTATTGAAAAGAAATTTTTAAAGATCTGCTTAAAATACCTCTAACTGTTCAAATTCAAGTTTTCCCAATAATAATTGGTCATAATTGGGATACTGACGAAGAGAATTGATTAGTTGCCTGATCAAGAAGTTTCCGGTTTATGGAAAATGCTAATTTGTCTATGGCAACAATGGGAAATGGCTCTGCGCGTTTGTGATGTCACGAAATTTTGACCCCCTAGAGCGATTAGGACAAACAAACAGGCTTTTCGAGTAAATGAATATGGGCGATGATGCGCCCATCTCCAGTTCAAACGCCTCTAAAGTTCGTATTTTAAATCAAAACGACGGTGTTCCTGGCTCAAAGTTCGAGCAAGACCAAGAGAACTATACAAACACACAATTGAAGCGTTAGTTAAAGTGTAGAGGCTTGAAATTGAGTGGAAAATGAGCAGACCTCATCGCACGTGTTCGTGACTGCCTCGAGTCGGGAAAACATTATGTAGTTGATTCAAGTATAGATGATGGGAAATGGCCTCAGGCGAAGATACTAAAGTAAAGTTGATCGCGTGAAACTTAAGGATCTAACAGTTCAATGTAAAAAGGGGTTTGACAGGCCTACACGACTCCCCAGCGCGTGTTTAGAATAGCCTATTCAAATTTTGGCCCTCACGAGTATGTTTTTGAGCGATCGTCCTTATTTTTAAGACATGAGTGGCGGATTTTTGTATAGTTCGCTCAGTACTGGTTGTTTCTATTAAATGCCAGTGTCTCATGAGAATTTGCTTTAGGTTTGGCACTGATGGTTGGTATTGTGTTATAAAAGGCAAGATTCGTTGGTTCGTGTTCGGTTTCTGTTGAATAGCTAGTTTCCTGTTTTTGAAATTCACCTCTGAAAGGGTTGTGGTAATGAGGGCCTCTGGGTAGCCTCTCTTTCGCAAATGCGCTTTGAAATTTGCAATTTTCTCTTCGAATATTGTTTGAGAAGAGTTTGTTCTGAGAAGTCTAAGGGCTTCTCCTTTTATTAAGCTTTTCTTAACTCCCTGTGGGTGACAGGAACTATAGTGTGTATACTGAAATGTCTCAGTTTGTTTAAAATGAGTACGCACATCAAGGATTACGTCCTTTTCGAATCGTTCGCCTTTATAATTATAGATGTAGGTGTCCAGGAATGTTGTTTCCTTATCGGAAATTTCAGCCGTAAATTTCATTGTTGGATGACGATTGTTTGCTTTTTTAATGAAACGTTCTATTGTTGCTTTGTTTGTACTCCATAGCGAGAAGATCATCGTCTATGTAACGTTTCCAAACAAGCGGTTTGAAAAGGCTTTTGTCAAGGATTTCAGTGTACAGCACAAATATAAGTATTGTAGTTAACACTATCAACAGAGAAATTATTTCTAGAACACGCATTTACCCGGCGTTGACAAAGTTCCAAGTCATGCATGCTTCAGCTTTGGGAACGGTGTGAAGGCTTTCCGACCGTTTTTAAGCATTTCTTCAGGCGGATTAAGCGAATCTGGCAATCTTTCTGGATATCTTGAGTAATTTTTACGTGTACCCCAACAGCAATGCCTAGTTGCAACCATTTTAGAAAGTTAGAGCATTTTTTGAGCGAAAATAGTCTTGCTTCTGAAACGCTTCGCATACAAGTCCTTGTAAAGCTTGTAAAGACTCCGAGTGTTTGTCCTAAACCAGCGGGGGTCCAAAGATGACATATCTATTTTTAGACCTGGCGCGCAGCGCTATTAAAAAGTCATGTCGGCATGATGTTAAGTTAGGCCCCATTTACATGGTCTCGGGACCCGAGACAACCTTCCCCTGAGACAACTCTACGGAGCGCTTATGTGAAATTTGACATCTGCTAACCCTCGTTCTGCCAGACCAGTTTTCTATATAATACGTACGTGCTCTGGTTATAGCGTGTGCACGCTTTGTCTTTTCAAGTTGTCTCGTCTCGGGTTGGCGAGACAAGGTGTTTGCATGAGGAAAAGTTGTCCCTTCGCCAGGGATACCCTACCTACCGAGGTGAGACAACTCGCCCCGCCCCCCCGCCCCCCAGTTGTCTCGCCTACACGAGACGAGTTCACAATCGCATTTAAGCGGTCGGCTGAATTTTTTAAAGAAATAAGTGAAAAGTTAGCTTGCCCAGGGTAACTCGGGGGGGGGGGGGAGGGCTGTCTTAAGTACCCGAGACCATGTAAATGGGGTCCTATTTAGGTCATTGTAAAGAGAGGTTCTTGCCTTGGAAAGCAGACAATTAACAATAAAAACAGCTGTGTAGCAGTTTATTTGGGCTCTCACTGACAGTACGAAACCTTTTAATTTTGTGTTAATGCTTCGTGAGCGTCTGAATCAATAAATTGGGAGTTTCTGGCGCTCAGTCGGTTCAAAATGATTGGAATGCGTTGGAAAGCGTAAAACAAACATAAAAAGAAGAAAATTGTCGAGTTCCTAACCAGTCACCTCCATGTTTGATAATGTTACAAAAAGCAGAAGACCCTTTTTTCCACCCTATCTAATACTTTGAATAGCTGTTTGAGGGATATGTCAGTCAAGGACAACTGTTACCTTATAAATTGTACTGAGAGCAAGCCAACGGTGCATTTGTACGCGTTCTAGTCTAACACGATCACTTGGTGGTACGGACATAAACTGTATTGTTGCAATTTTAGTTTCCTTTATACATTTTTAATAGATTTACACCATGACGCTGACCTTTGCTGGAGAGATGCAAGTGCTTCTTCGGCAGTGGAAGGTGATTTCTATAAACGGTACGTTTAAAAATGACATTTTTGTTCAAAAGATCCGGGTAACTTCGGCAGGTACAGTGTACTCCATGCAGAGAAACCATATTTTAGCGTAACCCTATGAGAGCGACTGGCTTCTAATTACAGAATCACCCTTGAACTGATCAAATGTGAAGGTCATGAGGATGAAGATTTTCACCGCAAACAAACTGTTAAACAAATTCTCTTTATCAGCACTAAAGGAAATGTATAGTAAAATAGCATGGAGAATTTGGATACTGACGGTAGGTATTCAACAATTATTCGCCAAAGGTAAAGTGAACAATATATTGGTTTATCCTCCAAAAGAAGTCGAGGGGATTTATCGAACAAAGTTCACTAAGCCTGAGCCGAAGAATTGTTTATCACGGAATTATTTCTCAGTTGCTTTCGAATTCTCTTGTAAATTCTGTAAACAAAGAAAGCATCGCGCACATTTTGTGAGAATTGTGGTGATTATTCATATCAAGATAAGCTAGGTATTTCAGCAGGTTTATTTAATTCAATCAGCAAAAACTTCATGTCTTTCCTTTGAAAAGAGTTCCACCAAACTCAGTAGCATCTTTTGTGCGGTCATTACTTCTTGGAAACATTGAAAAAATGCTAGGCAGCCATTATGAATTAGGGGCCCTGCTCTAATCACCTCGCGCGATATGACGCAATCCTCGACCAATCAGAGCACGCGCATCTCTCTAATCACCTAAGCAATTATACTTAAAAGGGTTAATGATCCTAATATTTTCATAGCGACATGTGCATTATTTTGTTTCACAGGATTAGGTGGATCATTGATTGCAGTGTTTTCCCTTGCTGTATTATACGAGTTTCTGTCTTCATATCACAGATATCTCGGTCTACCCAACGGAAGAGGAAAAATCACTCAGGAATTCGGTAGTAACAAGAGGTTTGTTAGATGCAAAATAACACGAAAATATACAGATGTCTTTTCATGACTCGGTCAGTTTTTGGAGATTAAACACGCTCATGGTTTGAAGTCGGAGCCCTTTTCTGTCAGTTTTACGTAAAGATTGATTTGAACCAGCATCAAAGCTCTGACAATGATTCATTTGTTTATCGTTGAAGGGGTTGACATGAGGTTATTCTAGGTTGATATCAATCTCTTCCACAATGGAATCTTCGGAAGGAGCAGGGAGGACCAAGATCATAGTATTTTGAGATTATTCATTCCACACCTTATGGAGACTCTCTGGTATTTTCAATCTTAGGCTAGGATTCCACTGTTTTCTTAAAACCGGTCTCCGAGGCTTCGGGTATGAGGCGGGGTGTGTTGTGGCACAGAGGATGGAGCGGGCTTATCCTGGCCAGCGGCTAATAACCGAGCCCCTATCAACCCAATATACTTCATTTGTTCTTTCAGTATACTTGATCACCTCCTGAGGACAAGTTCTTATATTCTGTCAGCGATAACAGGTTACTTGTTGATGCTTGTGGTGAACACTTTTAACGTTTGGCTCTTTGTGTCTGTTGTGGTTGGATTGGGCTTTGGTTTCTTTCTATCGAATCCGCTGTACATGACGTATCGAAATATGGAGTTACAACGAAGAACACAAGATCAAAGGAACAACAATGGCGTTCAGAGGCGATCAAAACGCGACAAACAGAATGAAAAATCACTGGCTTGATCTGAGTTGCTAAATGGAAACGTTTATCTCGTCACCGCGCGTACGTTTCGGTACAAGAGGAAAGAAAAACCGTTTGCTAGAATTCAGATAGACTACGACCATTCCCTCCTTTTTGGCGAAGTCCGTCGCGCGAGTTCGAAAAAATCAGCGAAAAACAAAAAGGGGGGCTAGCACTCCACATGAAACTCTGGAACACTGATTTTATTAGACTTGCGCAACGGACTTCACCGAAAAGGAGGAACTGGTCGTTGTCTAGAATCCAGTAATGGAAGGAGGGAACTGAAACATACGAATTTGTTTCAATGCGGTCAGCAGCTTATTCCACCTCAACCTTTTACCTCCCAGTGTTTAATTAGAAATTCACTCTCCAAGTTGATATATAGTTTCTTGAAATTTAGTCAGGCGAACCTGATGTAATATCAAGATACTATTATCCAGCTGCATTGGAAAGAGTACACATATAGCGCGAATTGAGTCTATATCATGTGGTCATAATTTCACGTTGGTTATTTTGTGGTGTAAAAAAACCTGTTTAACCAGTCGGCTGCGCGCGCTACGCTTCTCTATCTGCTTCGCTTTTCCCGCCTTGCGTGGAAAGCGCATTGTGTTTTGTAGCTTACCCTTCGGGCTCGTAAAATACGGCACAATTCGTAAAATACTCACCAATACTACATATCAAAACGTCTAATTAACAATTATCCCACGAGCGCGCGTTGGATATGAGATGATAGATAGCCAACGAGGCGCGTAGCGCCATGTTGGCTATAATCATCTCATACCCAACAAGCGCGAGTGGAATAATTGTTTTGTTAAAAACGCCCCCAAGAAATTATTATTTTGTAAGAAGAAACCGGATTTTTTAGCTCCCTTTTGATTTTAAGCTGACGCGTACGCTTACCATATTTGTAGATTATGGTATATTGGCTCATATACCATAATGGCTAAGCCAATAAAAAGTCTTGAATTGCATTATCCAATGATCCAGTTTTTAATATTAAGATTTGTTTACCCATTGATGGATGCGTTTGTCTTTTCTCGTCACTTGTGTGATAATAGGGACTTGAAGCAGTCAGAACGGAAACGCCACGGAAGACGTCGGGTTCCTACTTTTAAAAAATGAGTTCCTACTTTTAGTTGGAATTTCGAAAATGGCTGCATGTGTTTACCGTCTCATAAGGCGCCAGACCTCAAACTCAACATAACGCATAAAAGTGACGTTGAGTTCCAAATGTAAATTAAAATAATTTTCCGCCGCGGTTTCGCTTCGCAGACGACGCAAATTTTGGTGATTTTACGTTGTCGTTTTGCAAAGGACGGCTAAGAAATGTACAAAGTTTTAAAACGCACGTGCTGGGCTATTGTTCTGCCAATTAGATGTATTGTTTGTCCACGTTCTGGTTGCCGTAGCCGTCATGGTTTGCTTAAAGTCCCTAATGTATTGATACTGTAAGGAGGAGCTAATTTTTAATTCCCCTTTGTGTGATTTATAAATATTCACTCAACTCGAAAGAAGCTAAAAGTTACAGGAAAAAAAAAACGTGTCATTTAAGATATACCAAGGGGAATTAGAAAGGTCCATGGTTCGTACAACTTCAGAAAAACAAAATTCAAGAACTTTTCAAGGACAAAAAGTGGTTTTCAAGGACTAAGTTTTATTCATAAATCTAAACCATTTACGATTGAATACACATTTGCCCATCGCTCAATTAAATTGAAAACAAAGGGAAATGAAAAACCTATCGACCAAAACATAGCCAAAGCACTACATGTTTACGTTGCCCCTTAAAACAAAAGCACATGGCGGACTACCCCACATCGGAGGCCTTGCGCATGAAATTGAGGCAAACATCTAACTTTGCATCATGTACCACTCACGTTTTATACCGACCATTTTCGCTTATTGGTCAGTTACTACTGGACAAATTTTCCCTAGCAAAATCATTTAATTCATCAGAAAAGCGATAAGGCGCACATAAGTTGCTAAATTTCAAGGACTTTTCATGACCTACTAAAGAAATCAAGTACTTTCCAAGAACTTTTCAAGACGATCGTTAAAAATTCAAGACCTTTTCAAGATTGTACGAACCAGGAAGGTCGGCGATGAAGAAGACTATAAACGGCTACAAATGACAAACTCAGCCTAAAAAATTTAGGACAAATTTTCCAAGACGAGTTCCAACTGTGATCACGAGGTAGTCTCTAAATAACGTCCAGAATTTAATGATTCCTTGAAGCCATTGTTATTTTATTTAAAAAACATTTTATGCTATAATACGGTAACTCATTTTACAATTCAGTTTGTTTAAGGTACTGGTAGGTGAAATGAAACAAGCCTGTTGTTTTACCTTTACCTTGAAAAGTAAGAGTTTGGTCTGTAAAAATGATTAAGTAAAAATTAGTTATGGCTGCCTTTGAAATGGTATTTTTAAAAAAATTATACATCTTATTTCAAAATATTTCATTTAACAAAGGTTCCTCAGTTTTTAAAAAGTTACGACAATTGCCTTGGCAATCGGCGACGCTTCCACACAGGAATAAAATGTTTTACGTACTCACTCAGCCATGCAGCTAACGGGTTTTTATTACATGCCGGGAAGGCGCCAGATGGAGGAATGAGAATGAGTGAAAACCGACCCAGTTCTCCTCCTCCTCCTCCTCCTCCTCCTCCTCCTCCTCCTCCTCCTCCTCCTCCTCCTCCTCCTCCTCTTCCTCAAGGTTCGTGGCTGAATCCTTCCTATCCCTCATTCAAATTAGACCAGCTGCGCCGACATTTCAACATCCTACGTGAAAATTTTGCGTCGCAACGAATTTCATGAAGTAGACTTCTCTGTACATGAAATACCTCTTACGACTTCTGTCTCTTCATCTTTCTCAGTTCATCCATTAGAAGACTCATTTTCCTAATAAAATTTCTTAGGGTCTTGTAACACGTACCAGTGTGCAACAGGTTTGTTGGCAGTGCGTACCTCCCGCCAGTGTCCGAGTTCTTTTCCGGTGGCGTGGGCACCAATCGACACACAGCCGATAACCTCGTTTTCATGCATGACAGATAGCAGTAGATCCACAGAGTTCATGGCGTCTACTGATATGTCGAACGAAACGGCCTCGTTAAACACAGGGTTCAGTGTCCCTTTCCTAACGGTCGTTTTCCTCTTTTTCACCCGTTTTCCTGCCATTAGCAAGTAGACTTTAACATAGGGATCTGCGAGGAAAAAAGCAAAAATTAAGAATGTTAGAAAGACTCTGCTTTCATAAGTAAATGAAAACGGGACGTGCGTCTGTTCCAATGCTGGAGATTACACGGGTTTTATAGGAAAGAACGAAGCTTGACTTTGAATGAATATTAAAAAAACAACTTGAACCGGCACGAAGGCGCGCTAGAAAAGGAGCCTTAGGTTCCACTGGACCACTTGTCAATCGACCGTCGTTTGATGTAGAACTCTTAAAGTCAAGTCAGCTTGAGCTACAGCTACTCCAAAGCAGTGAACAGCGGGCAAATTCCTCAAGATTGTTTTATGTCTTCATCACAATACAAGAATTTTTGAGATTTGTATTTCCTTTCTCCAATGGAAACTGTCTTTATTTGTGGCGGGAAATTTGAGATCGAAGAAGGTGGTTCGCACGTTACCTCATTGCCACCATGCTGGTGGAAGTAAACAATAGATATCTCATTAGCTCCTTCTGTTCGTCTACCAGCATTTAAATTTGACCCGCACTCGTCAACGCTGAGTGACAAATGAGCCTAGGTCTTCCCAGGGAAGATTTCCTTCTAGCGCGCCTTCGTCTTTAAAGGATGATCAACAAAGAGGATTACCTAGGTTACTCAACATAGTGACATATCACATCATGTATACCACAAACCTGTTCCCTTGATATTAACCGCTGGCAGATTGCGAGCCTTAATGATGACTACAGTCAACCTCTCCGCGGACTTGAGGTAACCAAGAGAGACCATCAGTTCCCCTAAAGCTACTTGTTTCTATCACAACAGGAGATTAAACAAACAACAATTATATCTTGTTTTGAGAATTCTAGACTGATAGCTTTAAGGAATGGAGGTGCAATGCATTTATTTCTTTGATAGAGCAGTGATAACGCAACTTCAGTTTTCTGTGATATCAACTGAACGACGTTCTTCAATGTCAAAGGCCTATAAATGGTTTTCCTTGCACCTTTGATACTGTCCTTGTTTAACGAGTTACGACATATCAAATGAATTCGGAATGTTGTGGACTCGGAACCAATTTCACCCGATTGTCGAAAGTAATCGATCCAGGCCAGATTGCGCCGGTTTCCATTATTACGCCGGTTTCCATGATTACGTCGGTTTCCATGATTACGCCGGTTTCCATGATTACGCTCGGAGATTGGTTAAGAAAACCCGCGCCAGCCTCTTACCCAATCAGATGGAAAAATAAAACCTATATTACAGTCGTTCCCATTTTCCCGCTTTAGAGTCCTCATCGGTTCTCACTGGTTTCCTATCATAATTAGATTCACTTTGTTCTCTTTGAGTCGTTATGATTACTATAAAGTCTATGATTCTACGCGATTAAATCCTCAAGAAGAGCATTTTACCTTAAGACTCGGTCTGATATCAGTTCGATATACGTTGTCTTGAGAGAGCGATAAATCCGCTAGTGGCAGCACCACTTGGCCTATCACTTCGTGACGTGAAGAGGTGTCAAACGAGAGGAACGTCAGCCATAGGGTTTGCAACTGGAGTTCCTTATAGGACAACTAAACATTTCATTCAAGAAAAGAATTGGAGTACAGACGACTGTGAAACGATTGTAAAGGAAGTGATATTGCAGTAAATGACTTGAACCCAGGAATAACAGTTTACTGTGCATTCTCATTGTTGAGTGAGAGTGATGCTGAAAAGGACTGTTGCCAGTAGCAATGCTGATAACTCGATAACCTAAGCGGAACTCGTTATCATCAAAGCCATTTGGTATATGATTGTTAATTGAGTGTTATGTGCCTGATGGGTCAGTTTTGCCATGATGTCATTGGCGCACGATAATACCAAATGATTACCTGCGCGTGGAGGCTATCTTTATTACCGCTGCAGGACGCACCTTTCTTCGCCCGCGGGAAGATTTGGGACGAGTCGGGGAGAGGTTTGCTAGGGGCCTGGCACTAATATTGCCAATGGTAGACCCTCTTCAGACCTTTCACGGGCTCATGTTGTAAGGCCGGCCTCATACTTTCCCGCTGGCAAAGAAAGGCTCTGCTTGCAGGCTACCAAATGATAAATGAAAAACTGATGATGCTAGTTGTCGATACTGACGCTCATTGAGGGAAGTACGCGAAGGCAGAGACGCATGCGCGTGTGCACTAAGGTTTAGATCTTTCCTCGCTGCTTCAATTCGAGCGGGAAGAAGAAGCTGTCTCAAACTGAAGGTCAAACCTGAGGAAAAGTTCAAAAAGCTGATGCAGATGTTCGGACCTAAAGTCTAAAATGAATACTAAATGTGTGTAATTTACAAAATTATTTTACCTCGAATTCGAAGGTCTCGTCAAAGCGAGGGTTGGTAGTCTTTTTGTGCACAGTAGACTGTAGCTGATGTCTGTAATCAGGGAGCAGTTGCACGATGACGTAAGGGTTACAAGGCTTGCTCCATTCCTTTCCGAGCGGCGACAGGTTCATCGCTTTCACGAGCTTTACCGACAGGATTGAACGATGCTGATCGAACTTGATTATGAAATGAGCCTGGCCAAGGTTGTGAGTTAAAGGGGAACCAGATTCGGAAGTAGAGCAGCCACTTTCCTGATGGAAAGTAAAAACAAACCAGTTAGTTACTTTGTTACTATAGCTTTTTTGAGTGCATCCTTCGTAGAAATAACGAAAGACAAACATTGGGTCGCATAATTTCTGGCTTAGAGTTTTGTTTTGATGACTTTTTTTCACGTACTCGGGTGTAAATATCGCCTTATACTTATTCAGATAGATAGTCATACTCCTCTGCATCACTACTTCTCCTGATTTCAGTTTTTTTTTTTTTTATGTATCATTTTTTACTCCTTTTGCGGCAAATATACATTCTAAGAGACGAAAAACAATTTTCATGAAAATTAGGCAGAGTAAGCGGGGAAGGTAACAAAATGGCTTACCTCCGCTACCATTGTGTAAAGACTGGGATCCAGGCTTCCCAAGTCATCGAAGAATCCTGGGGTCCCGGGCGACTTTGGAGTCAGTGGAGTTGCAGGACTACCGGATGGTGTGAAATCCGTGGGGGAACGCCTAACGAGACGGGGTTGGATATGAACCGTCTGCACATCACCAACTGGAAAATGAAGAAAGACATAAAAAAGTCATTCACGAGCAGTGTTTGAAGAAGAAACTGGACTTAGTTGTTGGATTTTAAGGGGTGCCTGATACTTAAAGAGTCGCTTTTAACGCTCCGGTATTCCTAATTTGTCAATGTGCAAGGCGGCCGCCTCAACATGCGTGCAAACGCTCTCTCCCCTCCCCCCTTTTCGATACTCTTGGAAGCGTGCAGAATGTTTTTTTTTTTAAACCATGACCCGGTCCTATACTAGAACTGACAAAGATATTTTACCCTAACTATTTCAAATCTGCACAACATGTAAGACGTTTGTTCGACAGTTAAAAAAAAACCCATTCCTAAACTCATTTACAAAAGTAAGATTCGAAAGCGCGCCCAGACATCTGACCTGTTTCTCGTGAGTTCTTACCAGAAAAAGGAGGCTGAGTTGGTGGTCTGAGTGAAGCTTCCAAAAGCTTAGGACTCGGGGATCCGTCGGTAGCCGAAGAAATTTCGAAGTCTTCCGAAGGCGTCCTCATGATATACCGGTAGCTATGAGCGCGCTTCATGTCTTGCCGGATGCTGTAAGCTTTGAAAGCCAAGAATCCGACGTAGACAAGCGTTATTACCAGCAGCAGACCAACAAGTATATAGGCTATGATCCATGACGCTAAGGACATTGTTGAAAACTTCCTTTCGCAAGTTTTTTTTTTTCTTGTATTATCTATGTCAAACCAAATTAAGAATAATGAACACTAGGTATAATCTTTATTTAGCAATAATTTCCATAAAATCCTCTTCAATACAAAATATTAACAGCGTAGAAAAACGATCCAAAATTACTCACTTTCGGCTCGCATCTACTCCTTTTTTTTTTTTTTTTTTTTTTTAATGTCAAAAAGTCTGGAAACCACAAATAACGGAGTCAAACCCGAACAGACCCAAAGTCTAATAATCTGATAAGTAAAAGCATATCTAAAACTATACAGAAAAGAGAAAGGCGAATGGCAAATCTAGAACCCCATATACAAGGCTGTTAAAAAGCATTAAACAATGTCAACACTAGGTATAAAGCTTTAATCTATCCTACTGGTTTATGGACGAAATAGTCCACGTAGGGTGTGAAGAGCAAACGAGTTGAGTGTTCGAGTGTTCTCTCGACATCTTAAGAAAAATTGACAAAAAGTGCGACAAGTTTTCCGTTTGTTTGCCACTACAATAAAATATAGTTTTTCGATCGATAAATAAGGCGCGTAAAACATTTGTTATCTTACAAAGTTAAAGAAATACTCTGAGCCTAGTATTATGTAAAAAGTAAAGTACCCAACATAAGACCCTGATCCAGACAACGGAAATTATAATCATAAAAAATTTTGTCCCATTTGTTATTTCTCTTCAACAGTAAGTTCATACCCTTTGCTTTAAGCTGGGTTTGGGGGAAGGGGGGAGGGGGGAGGGGGGAGGAGGAGGCGATAAAGGTGAGTACCTCTGTGGGTCCAAAACTGGGCCTCGGTCAGAGGCTCTGCAAGGCATTCCTACACCAAAATGGCCGACTCTTCTTTTACTTTTTTTTCGCAAACTATGCTTTTTAATTCCAATGTATTTTTCTTCCCACGTTCCTTAACACACTCTTTTATATCATAAACGGTAATTTGTTCGAGGAGATAATCAAATTGTGCAACCCTGTTCAAATCATACCCTATTTCCGGTTCATGCCAACAGAGCGGTTTATCATCACTAGTAATTCCCTAATGGTGGATATTGTATACCATCCGCTTTTAGCGCGGGCGTCGTTATTCAATATCTTTCTGCGCTAAAAATAATATTGAGCCTTAAAGTAAGACGCAGAAACCCTGATGTTAAAGACCTTTTCGCGGAAAAACGTAGTTATGAATGGGGCATTAGTGACCGCAAAGTAATCCCATACCTCTGACCGCCAAAATTATTTAAAAGAAACAAACTACTCGTTAGACATTTCGGACATCGCCTGTAAATTCCAGAGGTGAAATCTTCGACGCCCAAAGAGGGATCACGAAAATAAAGGTCAAGATTTGAGCGTTGAAAGACCGATTTACACTCAGCCGGTTTTTTTTTTTTTTTTTCAGGGCAAGTTAGCACGAGTAGGGCTCTCAAGCCGACAGCATGTTTGGGTTAAAATTTGCGCAGTTATAAGCCTTCCCATGTAAAGTTGATCCGGCTAAAATTTATTTTGCCAAGAAGTTTTAAGGACCGGTGAAAAATGTGGCATGCATAAACATCTCCCCATATTTTTGGTCTTGAAAAGTACCGAGTGAAGTCGGAAAGAAAGAAGACACAGACAAGAATATTTCAAATATGGGGTTGGACCAAGGTTGGACTGAGGGAAAAATGGAAGGCACTCAAAAGGTGATAAGCTGCAAGTTTGCTCCCTTTTAAAACTGTTCTTCTCGTTGAGGGAAATCAAGTTATCTGATCTAACTCTTATCTTCGTGGATGATTAAAAAGAGAGACAATCACTGATAGCGTGCTTCAATAATCTTGTACAATTTGTCACCCTAGCCTACTCCCCGAGAAAAAAAAAAAGAGGAAAAGAAGAAAAGTCCTCTAGGAGCTGTACCGGACGCCGCGAATTGTTTAGGAGATCAACTAAACTATAAACAAAATATGCAAAACAGTTTAAATATTTGAAAGCTCTACCTTATCCCTAGATCCAAATTATTTCTCATCGAAAATATTTTCTCTTTTCAGTCTTTTTGAAGCTCAAACTTTTCATTATTTTTTTTAGTCGTTATTTTACCATCTCACCAGTACAGCGCTAATATCCATTTGCGACTGATAACGTCATTACCGACTCGACTTCAGCTACAAAACAGTACACGTAAAATGAATTTTAACTATTGCAAAACGTATTATTTATATTCGACAACTTACCTAGATTACTAAACGTGACTCCTTCCAAACAAAGGTAGCTGTCATTCTCCACAATAAAATACAGCTGGCGTCCAAATTTATCTTCTGCTTACGACGGATTGCTTCCAAGTTCTACGGCTAACGGTCGTCAAATTATTCTCAAATATCTTTAAAATGTTACCGGCTCAAGTGATCAACTGCGCTTTTCCTTGTCAACCCATTCTCGTGTCCAGTTCTTCTTTCACAGCTATCGAGTTGGAGGGAAAATTGGATACTCTTTTCCCTACTCTGTAACAGAAGCACGTTAGCAATTATGAGGTGATCGCAACTATGTTTGCAGGCGGTATTCAAATTTGGAGCGCGTAGCCTTACAGACGCAAATGTATGTTATCTGACTTGACCTTTGCGACCTAAGGGTGTATCGGATATTGCCAAAATCACGATTTCCCGTTTCGAATGACAGAAAAAAAAAAAATAAAGAAATGATCAGAAAAACCAAGTTTATGAGCTTACGGTTTTTTTAAGTCCCCGGGGCAAGCACTTAAAGAGGCGGAAAGTTTTCTGGGTTTCAACGTCTGTGTTGACTTGTTATGTGCTGATATTTTCGCGTGGGTTTGCTTTACGCGTCACTTAACACATATAAACGGATTTCGATATTCGATTGTTTGTCTGTGGCCATCAGAAAGCTTCTTGACTACTATGTGATTAAAATAAATCGATTTCCCCTCCTTCAGTTAATGTCTACATCCTTTAGGACAAGGCTTTTATCAGGGACGAGTAAAGTTTATCTAAAATCAGCTGTAACTTGCCTGCTGCATGTTGTAATTTTAATTATTAACTAATCATTTAAATAGTATAGGTGCGACGGTTGACTATTAACGGTAAAAAGAAAAAAAAACCGATAACAGTTACATTATAATAATGGATATTACTAGAAAACAAAACATAGAACGCGTATGGGATGCTTATTACTCGGCAAACGCTTAATTAATGCACTCAAACACGGTTTCCAATGTTATACACTCATTTCAAGTACAGCTTTGGATTGTTGTTTTGAAAGCTCTGCAAAACTGGTATATCTGGCAATGATGAAAATTATACGCTTGGTTGAAGCTGACAACTGAGAAATAATATCCCAGCGGATCATTGATTTTTTATAATAATAATAATAAATTATTATTATTATTATTTTTGTTATTATTATTATTACTAGAAAACAAAACATAGAACGCGTATGGGATGCTTATTACTCGGCAAACGCTTAATTAATGCACTCAAACACGGTTTCCAAAGTTATACACTCATTTCAAGTAAAGCTTTGGATTGTTTTGAAAGCTCTACAAAACTGGTATATCTGGCAATGATAAAAATTATACGCTTGGTTGAAGCTGACAACTGAGGAATAATATGCCTGCGGATCATTGATTTTTTTGGCCTTTTTTTTTACTTTAAATTAAAATATGCAAAAAAGGAACCGTTTAATGTGACAACTGTTTAACTCAACTCTTTCTTAAAATCCATCTGTAAGAAGGGAGGAAACATTTTGATTAACACCACCTTAACCCCTGAATAACCCACCGAGAAATCTAGAAATACTCAAAATTCTTGAAAAACCTCGACCCATAGGTGCCTCAACGAACCCTTGGCTTGGAAAACCGTTATCAGATGGTAAGTGAGGGAACCAGAGACTTTTTTTTAAACCTTCAGAAAAGCCGCGAAGCACAATACCTAACTAATCAAAATATTCGCTCCGACGAAGGGCTAACGCTCTAAACGTCAGCTTTTGTAATCGTTACGGTGGCCAATATACCATTTCAACTTTGCTGATATATCTAAATTATAATCAAAACAAGTTCAAGAGGGGGTTTACCAAGCAAGAATTAGCGGGCGAAAATGTAAGAAAAATACTATAAAAACCGCCCCGGCATATTTGTGAGCTTTCTTATTCGACTAAGATAAAAATCAAAGGCCCTTTACAGCAAAGCAGTGGAGATAACAACTGATCTGTACAATTTGCTTAGTATATGACTAAAGTATTATTTATCTTTCAGATTTAGTAAAATGCACAAATATTGTTGGATCCCTTTCGCCTTTGTGCGACTGACAGCGAACCAAGGATCGCAAGTACAGATCAATCTCAATGAAGACAAGGAGATCTGTAACACGACTCCACAGCCACCTTTTTGACTGAGGGGTTTGAAAATTGCATACATTATTAAGATCCATCAGCTTCTTTGAGCCGTAGTTTTATTTCCGGAAATTACCGAGGTGGTCAAGGCACATTCGAGAATCTTCGGAAAATCTGACGTACTTACCAAAGAATGTAGATACACGAGTCAGTAGCAATGCGTGTATAAATGAACATTCAAAACTTCAGTCAGTGCAGTGTAACAAGTGTAACAAGTGTAATTCAGAAATTTGACCTCTTTGTTGTGTTTGTTATCTTTATTTTAAAATAATGTTTTAAGAAAAACGTATTAGTAATTCAAATTCTGTACGAAATTAGCTACAAAATTTATCAACCTGCATTGTACATTAATAATCAGTATTTGACCTATGTCACCCGTTTGGAGTATAATTACACACGGAATTTTTAAATACACTCTACACACAGTGATAAAAATATAATCTTTGTTTTACAATAATCTGAATTTGTTTCGCGACATGGATTGTCACGCCAATATCGTGTTTGTTCCAGAATGTAGAAATTGCGTGACGAAAACGCTAAGCACACTGCATCAACAACAGATGTAAAGCGATACTGCATGTCTTACATCAAAAGCCAAGCCTTTAACTCGCTTATGGCAAATGCCATGGTGATGAAAAAGTATTGTTCCTAGAAGATGAAAGGCGTAGTTGATCTGGCAGTGTCCACATACTCACTAATACAATCTTTTCCACGTCCCTCAAAAGGTACAGTTATGAGTGTTTCCAATCTCCCTTGGTGTCCTTGACATTGTGAAGGCTGGAGCACAGCGCTTGGAACTTGTGCGATAGATATGAGGGTTGTATGATCCAGGACCTGGAACAGGCTCTGGTGAAGAAAAATTATAGAAAAGCAAGGTACACATAAGTTATTTCGTCCAATATTAGTTTAAGTAAAAACAATTACTGCTATACAGGTACAGAGTGAACAAAGCTGTCAATAAGCCATTAATAAAATATCTAAGAGAGTTTGTCAATCAGTCAGCCAACCAGTCCTCTGGTTATTTGGTTAATTATTGGTTTGCATTCTGTCCTACAAACAATTGGTTGCTTGCCAGTCAGCCAACTAGCCACTCAGTCTATTGTTCAGTCAGTCAGTCAGTCAGTAAACCAGTCAAGCAGTCCCAATTGGTCACAACAAGTTCTTTAGAAGCTACATTGTAAACAAACTTAGTGAGTTAGTCAGTCTGTAAATTAGTCAGTCAGTTGGCCAGCCAGGTAGCCAAACAATTAGCTTGACTAAGGCATTCAGTTGATTAGTCAGGTCAATCAAGTAAAGAAAATGGTAACAAACATATACTGTGTTCACAAAGTAGTCCTTGGACAGAAAAGTAACAGAAATAAACTGACCCCTTGCCATCCAAAACACTGTTCCACCTCGTCTACCTTGCTGAATTGAATAGGATGGTGATTTATTCAGCAACTTCTCTTTTGCTTTGCTGTGGTTGTATTGATTTGGGGCTGGTTCATCTCCTGAACCTGTTCAGTAAAGGTGTCAAACTTGTAGTTTAATTAGTTTATTAGCTTTGCCAAGCGGCAGGGATACTGCAATGGCTTGCGCCAATTACTGCGGGCCCAGTAAACCCACCCATTCCACCCCAGGGGAGGACATCAATCACACAGTAATCTCGTGCGTGGGAAATTAACGTCTCCCACCCCAACCTCACAGGAGACGGGACCTCCATTTATTCGTCCCTATGCGAGAAGACTAGAATATCTAACCATTTCTTGATGTTATAGAAAGGTAGCAAATTCTTCTCAATTATTTTAAGACCTTGAGTGTTAGTCCGGCCGGGGCTCAAACCCTCAACCTCCCGCACAACAGTCCAGCGCATTATCCATTGGGCTAACTGGGAGGCGGTTAAGACAATGCATCTCTGATCCTCATGACTTGTTTATCCAGCAAATGGGTTTTCACAGATGTTTTATACCCTTGCAGGAGCTTAAGTCAATATAGACTTTTAACCACAAAGTACAACGTAATTTTCTTTTATTTAAAAGTTGTGTTTCAAAAATGAAGATGAAGATGTAGATGTAAAAAATTGAGGACTGATGATTCCACTTACATGTACATTTTAATACAAAGGGTGCATATATATATTTGGAACAAATGAAAGTTCTTCTTGCAATAAGCATTTGATACACATGCACAAAGTATGAGATCCCACCTTTCTTGGATATAGAGAACTCCCGCCTCTTGCCAAATGTATGTGAAGGTGACTGAGATAGAATGAACTGTGGACTGCCCACAGTATTTCTTGAGGTATAATGAGCAGGAGATGGCCAGGTATACTGTTAGGGTTGTAAAGAAATAAATTAAAGAAAGAAACAAAAAAAACAAAGCAGAGTCGACACCACTCATAGTAACTCTTCACATATGTTTAGTGGTCATAAACAATTGATAATCCATTAACTCCCTGGAGTGACCAAGAGAGAATTTCTCCTTACAGCACCAATACAATATCAAGAAGACAAGTGATGACAATAAAGAAAAATATCAACTTGGGGATTATTAGTTGATCAGATACCAAATTCTCCAAAGTAACATCATAAGAATTGTATGACAGGCAGTAGAGAGAATTACTAATGAGATCTCCAGAGTGAAAAGGTGACTTTTGTCAGTGTACATGTATGGGCAACATAAAAAAGTCCATTACTTCCTTAATTGAAATTTAACAACAAATATATGAAATACATATATATTTTCAGGTCTGATTTTCACTATTGCTTAAATAGTGCTTTACTGCGAAGGATCGTGCACATATACGTTAATTGAAATGTGTCAGGAAAATAGAATTTTGGTATACATATCATTAATTGAAATGTGTCAGGAAAATAGAATTTTGGTATACATGTCATTAATTTTCTTTTACATTGTCTTTTGTCTTGAATTGTTTCAAATCATACAGATTTATATTCCTTTCTAGGATTATGAGTTTTTTAAAATACTTTAATTATGAAATTAAACTTGTCTCTGCTAAGATAGTTTATCATGTAGCCATCCTTTTTTGAACCATATACCATCTTGATTCTTACCCTGCTATCAAAGTTTGTTCTAAATGTCCAGATATCTGGACTAGCAATCCACTGTTTGCTCCAAGCTACTCTGTCACCTCCTCTATCTGCACAAATGGAGCAAAACAAAGATAAATGCCAAAATATGATCAAATTAATTCACATGTGCCAGCCCTAGAGAAAAGTATAAAAACTGAACATTAACGTGTACCTCTTTCTGGTTGTGTCTTGGGTCTCATTGTATAATGTGGTGATGAAGTTTCCCATGGAAGACTTGCAGGTGGGTCATAACTTGTAGGCTTAGGACCTGTCAGATCCAGTTGCAGTGGAGGACGAGACTGCAAGCATTCCTCGAGACCTAGTATGAAGCCAAAATCAATCCCAGTCAGATAAAGAATATTTTGCTTAACATAGATAAGGTACTGGCCTCTACAAATCTTAAATGAGAGACGTTTTATTTCAGATTAGTCTCCTATCCTTCTTCTCACTCAAATTTGTTTGATAAGGTGATCTTGCTATATCCAAAGAAAAACAACAATAACAACAAAAACAAAACCATCTTGCTACAAAAAAATCAAATTCTTTTAATGAAGAAAGTACATCAACTTGACTTCCCTAATTTAAATGCAAGATATCCAAATACACTGGAATGCAAACAGTTTTGTTAACTACATGGCAATCAATAAGATTTCTTTTGTACATATATGTACCTGAGAGACTCCCTTGTGATCTAAGCATCTGAATTTATATCTTATAATTGTTCATAAAAACCCTAGAAATATTTTCGTACATCATTTAAGCATCTGGTTATCAAATGGAATGTCAGACAACTCGCCCCCAATCTTCTGACAACTGGCCCCCAATACAGAAACACTTATGTTACGTTGAACAAATATATTTTTATGCTCATAAAGTAATAATTTCTTTAAAGCGGAGGAAAGTTTGCTTTTTAAAGTACAGAAAGCTTCAAAACAAAAAACAAACAGTTAGATCTGTTTCACTTCAGCAACTTCAAATGTTATGCCTGGATTACAAAATGGTCACGTTCATGTGTTTACGCGATCGTTACAATCGATCGCTACAAACGTAAGTCTCGGTTTCATAATGTACTTTAAAAAACAACCTTTCTTCTTTCAAGAAATTATTACTTTATGAGCATAAAAATATATTGGCCACAACGTAACACAGATGTTTTCATGTTGGGGGCCAGTTGTCTGAAGATCGGGGGCGAGTTGTCTGGGGCTAATTGTCCAAAGGGCGAGTTGTCCGGATACCATCAAATGTAGTGTTGGGAATCCGAAATAAAACAAACGAACAAATACACAAACAAAGGTTCAAAATGCCTAGAGGAAAGCAGTGTCAATGATCAATCTTAAGTATCTGACTGAAGGATGTAAACTAGAGAAATAAAACGGATAAAAATAGACAAACAAGAAATATTTTTGTAAGGCTCATTGCATGCAGGTACATGCATCTTAAAAAACCTTGTATCAATCAAAACTCTCAAAAATTAGTATCATTATAAAAATAGTGTCATGGTTTCATCTTATTCTTACTTGCAAAAGTTTCGTCTTCCTTTCCCTCGGTCAACACACTGGGAGCATTCTTGGAGTGACCTCTTCTACAATGAAAGCGTTGAAATTCGTTGAAACAATGCCAAAGTTTCGCCACAAAGATTAAACTCAAATACAAGATAACTGTGAAACTCACCTTCCAACTAAGCTCACTGTGGCCAATTTGACAGGGACCTTGGGTCGGTATGACTGCGTTATTGTGCTAACTGGTGGTGAAATTGTTGGCAACGCTGGAATGTGCGTTTTAGCCTTCAGTGGAGATGGCGCAAATGTGTAGGTAAGTTTGCCTACCGCCGACTTGGCGGCTTTCGGCAACGAACTAAAAGCTGGCATTAGGTATTCTCTGCAGTCCACATCACTCCAGACTCAGGAAGAGAGTTTCTTGGACAAAAAATGGTCAAAAGTCGTCTTTTCGCTGACAAATGCACACCACACCCCACTTGTATGCAACTATCAACAAGACGTCAAGAGCGTCTCCAAGGGAAGTTACGTGACAATGAGGCGCGTAAGTACTGGAATGGAGTTTTGGGAGAAACGGATCGAGACCAATGGAGACACCCACCGGAAGGGAGGTGGTGCAATTTAATAAGCTTCATTGAGGTTTTTAGAGGGGCGCTCACACATTTGTACGCTCCAAGAGTCTTAATGTAAATATCTTGAATTTTTTTCCTTCAGGCAGTCAAGTGATGGGAAAACGAGAGCAACACACGCATAAAAGCTAATTTGCGTCTTTAACATACGGCATGTGCGGCGGATTTAAATTCAGGATAATTGGTTATATCAACTAAGTTGAAATTGTAAATTAGCCACCGTAACGAATAAAAAAGCAAAAATTAAATTCAGTCTGACCGATTTGAGTCTGAGACAACATGACTCCTAATATCAGAGTTGACAAGTTTGCAATTTTCTGTACATTACAAGAGAGACAGTGGGTTACCACACGAGCTGTGCGCTTCGGATAAGTTTAATAACGATATCGTAGAAGCTTCGTACGAAAAGGGTCTTGGAAACCATACCCAAAGGGTGAGATTTAAAGAGCGATGATATTGGTTAGCGTCAAGGATAACTAAAAAATTCAATATAATTTGCAAATTAACAGTTGTTAAAAGATTCCTCAAGCATGTCCGAGTTTGACGCCATGAGTTTGTTTGTAGCGTCGAAAAGAAAAAAAGCTCTTTCTTCTCATTCAGACAATAGGTTTGCTAATAGTTGGGGGCTCGGCAATAGTTAGGGATCATTTCTATCAATAGTATAAGACATTAAAAATCGTTAAAACACTTCTATAACAAATAATAGTGCAGAAATTACTGGGAAGCTATATATACTAATGGCTTCAGACTACCTGAGCTAATATCTGTTCAAATTACTATTGAGCTAACGGCACTGAGGTTACAATGCAAATAATAAAAGGATGCAAACATCGATTAACAACTGATACGTGATAACCTCACTGCACGCACTTGGATAAGCTGTTTTCTTACCCTTAACAGTGTTGTTCCTGATGATTCTACTTAATTTCCCGAGGCCTGTTATCCTTCTAAATCTTCTGTAAGCTTTTTCAGAAGCCAAACATATCGCTACACGTCTGTTTTCAGTTGATTGAGCAAAGAATTTTATGCTTCATGGACGAATGTTAAATCAGAACCTAATAAAAATACAGCTTTAACATAAACGCACCTTTAAACTGTTTGTATCTAATGCACTTTTTTATTTTCTTTCTTCACTCTGGTATTATAGTGCACTCGTATAAAGCTTCCTAAGCGTTCGTTCACTGATTAATGCGTATCCCTCGATACACACTTTTTTACGGTCCACTTGCCTTACAAGTTTACCTCAGTTATGTTAAGCACGAGGGCTTTAGTTTTGTGCGACTTAAGCAGGTCTCGATTGAGTGAAACCTACTGCTTATTCCTTTTTAAAAAGCTCAGAAATACAGCGCTGGGCGGTATTGGTAAGTGCCTTTTGGCGAAAAGTGACCGTTAAACCGAAACACCCATACCATGTTTAGTTAAGGTTTAAGCCACCCATGCTTCTAATTTAAAACGTCTAGCGGTTTAACCAAATATTAGCGACCAGTCTCTGAAAATAAAAGTCAAAACAACACAATGTTCTTACCGCAAGGCGTCAAAACAACGTCTCTAAATATCGGCCAGTGATGAAAAGGACAGAGTTAAGATTTTTTCCAACGGGCAGCAAATGTACTTGTGAACGCCAATTTTCGAAGTCAACCGTGACAATAAGACTCTGGTAGTAATACACTTATATTCATGCAAATGGATTTTTAATGTCCTACAATGCAAAACAACGCTGAAGAAAACCTGTGAAGCATGGAGAAATTATTACATCCTTAAGCTATATTAGGCAGCAAATTCAAAGGCTGTTTGTCGAGTACTTAGTCACCGTGAAGAACATCTTTTTTTCTCTCTTCTTCCTTTCCACTTCTGAGCTTAAGAATGTCGTCTTAAAACTTATATTTTGAATTCAAAAAACATTTATACTGATTATTTTTTCCTTGAGATTTAAATCTTTTAGTTGTCATACTAATTTATTTTGGTTGGATTAATGATGCATGTCAGTTTTAGAACCACATGCAAAATTCAGTGGATTTCATGTTTTAGATACAAGCTAAATTCACTCTTCTTTTAGTGATCAATGAGGGCTGGTACCCTTTTCAACAAAACGTGTTTTCCACATTTAAATTTAGTCTGACCGATTCGAGACTGGATAAGTAATGTGTACCATAACATCCCAAATAATAGACGTTAGGAACTTTTTATTTCAGATAAGCCCACAACAGAATAACAAAGGTGAAGGGTAGGGGAGGGGGGAGGCGGGGTTGAGAGGTAACAAGAGATGATATTCATACCGAATGCGGGAGGATCCATATTGGCTAGCGTCATCGATTTTTAAAATATTCAAATACAATTTTCAAATTGATAGCTATGGGAAGTTTTCTCTCGTACACAAATTCAAGAAGCAGCCGCCCACGCGGCCTTGAATGTCTCTTAAACAAGTTTCACTGCTGTGCTGTAAGAAAATTTGGCTTGGGTGTGGCTGGAGAACCTAAAGTCTCAAAAGTGATACTGGTTATGAAAAGCAAGTATCAACCATGAAAAATTTTTCTCCGTGGCAACTACTAAATAGATATCAATAAAATAAAATTAATCCAAATAAAGATATGAATTAATGCACGAATAACTAAATTTAGCGTATTCCCGCCGGCTACCTCGCGCAACACAAAAGATCGAAATTGGTGCAATAACCTAGTTGACCTATTGGTAGATAAATCAACAACCAAATCGACATGATACTGATTTCAGACTGCACTGAAAAATATAAAGACAGGATGTGCTCTCTTAAAAAGATAGTCTGTAAACCGTTGCAGGGATACAATAGACCACTTTCATAAACTGGGCTGCCATATTAATATTCTTTTGTTGAAATTTAAATCAGCCCTTCTGGCCTCGTTCTCCAGTACAAAATTCAAAAGAATATATTATCTCAAGCGAGGCCAGAAGGGCTAATTTTTAAAAACAAAAGAAATATTAAAAACAAAAGAATATTAATCCGGCAGCCATTTATGAAAGTGGAGTCTATAGACCTGATTAAGTAGTCTATAATAATGAGCTCAAACTATCATTGGCTTGTAGTCAGGGCCAACATCTCTTAAACTGAGATATCAAACTTTGCACGTAGGACACCTACTCAAAATTCTAGAAAATTGTTACTTTTTCTCAATTAAACACAGACACAATCACAGAACCTAAAAATTTCGCTTCAAAATGACGAAATAAAGATACTGATGCCTTTCTCACTTTAGATTATAGATAATGATCAAAGTGTTAACTCACTAAGGTGAACTGTGCTAAGGACAGTACGATTACAATACACAGGTTAATAGAAATGGGAAAGGGAAGCTTTAACGTTCTAAAAATAATATTTGTTGGACAAGCAGCTGCCATAGTTAAAAGAAATGACTCGTTAAGGAACCCGACAGATTTTCTTGTTAGATATTTTTGTTAGGCTTCCTTGGACCTGCTGACCATGTAAAAATTTCAATTATATTCCAGAGAAACAAGCACCTTGAATTAGTTCGGCTCGAAACATATAAGATAACAAGCAGCTTGAGTCCTATTTTCTAACGGAAGCTCAATCAATGACAAAATTTGATTTCCTTCAACAATGCATCAGAGGGTAGAAATATATAATTAATTTTCATTGCTGAAGTTATGGAAAGTCTACCTCATTTTTTAATTTCACAGTTTTGGAACATCATTTCTATCTTTCCATGTAATTGCTTATTTTAACAGGAAAGCCATTGTTAGGGTGTTTTCCTCTTGGCTCCACACGCAGTCTGTGCCATCAGCTTTATTAAAATGACCGTACCATGATTTTCATTTAAAATCTTTGCGCTCACCGGGTTTCCTCACTGGCGTATTACACCTTAAAGATTAGGCTAAGGTTGCCAAATCTTCTTGGAAGGTGTCTCAAGGCTTCGAATTGGCTATATGGCTCTGGCGGGGAGAAATACACTGAGAACTCGCCTCAGACGATTTCCTCAAGATGTTCGAGAGGAGCTTAACGGGATTGTACCCCGTAGCTCTTGGCAGGCGCTGACAAGAGAATTTAGTATAAATATGTACACTGCTTTGAAGCCTGAAGCACTTGATCTCATCCCCAATCTCGTTGATTGCAGCTATGAAGAGTTTCGGGAAGATGTGAGAGAGCGGATGGAGATTTTGAAGGAGATGGATACAGGAGATAATCAGTCATTCAAAGGGAAGAGCAAAGTTGGATTCCACAGCTATTTTTACAGGTATACATAATTTTACTCCATTATGCATTCTCTTTGTGGATTGAAACTGACAAGAAAGGAAGCTTTGAAGTGTGCTAAAATCCAAAAACCGTAGTCATACTACGATCTAACTGAAGCAAAGCGATCATGGTTGTTGAATGGAAAAGTTTATCACAATCGGCGAACCATTTTTACTACTATAATTTGCACGGCATAATCCGTAGACACTAATGTTCACGAAATCAGATTGCTCTGCTTTAGATATCCACATTATGGGCCAATAGACAAATCGATAAAGGCACTTTAAAATTATTGCCCCGAATCCTCCCAACTTCCCCTGACAACATGAATCATAGTGGAACCCCCCGGAACCTAGAAAAGTCAGCATATTTAAAGTGCACTTAACCCCTAAATTTTTTTTTCGTTTAAAAAAATCTTCATGCTTTGGTGAGTATCTCTTCGAAAAAAATTTTGGATTCGGTCAAATCCTTGAATTTTTGTGCCCCGTTGAGGTTCGGAAAATCGCATTAAAATCACCGCCATTTTGACTCACGACCGCGTTTCAAGGATCAAGAGTTTGGCGACTAATGTGACGTCACTTCGAGAACCCAACAATCTGTATTTCACGCCATTTTGCACAGTTCACCGGTTATGTTTGGAAGGTTAGATCGATATTGGTCGCAAATATGCCGCAGAATGAATCTAGTGCTAGAAAGGCTTTCGCAAGTCGACGACTGGCTGAGAATTCCTTGGTCTTCTCGAAGTGACGTCACAAGTCTACTCTCCCCAGATCTCCATTTACGCGGTCGTGGTCCATTCGGATCTCGACTTCAACAGGGCATAAAAAAATGAGGGTTTAACCAAATCCAACAATTTTTTTGAAGAGATACTCACCAAAGCAGGAAAATTTTTTTAAGTGAAAAAAAAATTTAGGGGCCAGGTGCACTTTAAACATAACAGGTAACAAACTCGAATACTATGCAGAAAACAAAAGGGAACAGCTGGGAACTGAACAATAAAATATCAAACCTACAACTCAAAAAATAACAAATATTTCGCTGAAAATACCAAGCTGATAATTACTTATGCCTACCGAAAAAAACTCAAACTCATAACAATGAATACGAATGCTCCAGAGGCACAAACACAATAACGCAAATTAGAGGACACGGCAGAATTTTTCGTAACAAGTAGGGAACGTAGCTCCCGGTGTTGTTGTTTGGCCTCGATTACAAAAAGATGCGGGCATCTGCAAAATTTCCTTTAAGAAAATTTTTAAACTTCTCAATATTTCAACCACCGGATCAAAATGTTAGTGAGTTTGTTGCCTCAATGCGAAACATATTGACTATAGTCACTGAAGAGAATAAGATCTGCTATGTTATGGGCGACTTTAATTTAGAGCTCTTACGCCATGAACAACATTCATTCACGGTAGAATTTGTCGAACTAATGTTTTCTCACCTGTTTTATCCTCTCATCCCAAAGCGGCAAACCCGCCTCACTTCTAACACCGCTTCTCTCAATGATAACATTTTCACTAACAACATTACTTCATGTCTGAAAATGGACTAATAATTAATGACTTATCAGACCACTTGCCAATATTTTCCCTATGTTATAGTTATTTTAATGCACCTACAAAAAAAGAACGCATCACTGTACAACGGCGACTTTAAACCGGAGTACGTTAAAATTTTCGCGCCTCGTTATGTCATTGTACCAAACATTGTACCAAATTCTGCATATGACTCTCTTGCTAATAAATTCAGTGAACTATCTGATGAAAACTTTCCAATTAAAATCATGCAACGTAAGCGCCTCGAAACCATTGACAATCCTTGGCTTACTAAAGAAATGGCTTACTAAAGAATGGCCTACTTATGAAATCTATTAGGAAGAAAGCAAA
This sequence comes from Stylophora pistillata, assembly GCF_964205215.1. Classification (NCBI taxonomy): domain Eukaryota; kingdom Metazoa; phylum Cnidaria; class Anthozoa; order Scleractinia; family Pocilloporidae; genus Stylophora; species Stylophora pistillata. The sequence continues at coordinate 21,750,386 of NC_142522.1, forward strand.
ACTGTACCAAAAGTTCAGTCTTAAAAACCCAAATATTGGTATGAAAAAGCGTACAAGACCTTCAAAAACAAGTTAAATCATCTCATCAGAATAACGAAAAGAAATGATTATGATCAAAAACTTGACCCTCTAGAAATGATCTCAAAGCTACATGGAGAATACTTAACAAGGTAATTAATAAACGAAAGCTTAAATTAAACTATCCGGCCTGCTTTAAGAACAATGGCAAACTTACGTCTGATCCAGATTCTATTGCTTCGTAATTTAGTAGCAAAAATAGCACCCTCCAGTGTGAACTTTGAAGACTATCTAATGAGTCCTCTGTATCAACCCTTGGAGTTTCAGCCGCTCGTTAGTGAAGAACATAAAGAAATAGTTCAAACCTTCGCTATTGGTAAAGCCCCTGACAACATTCCCATGAGAATTATTAAACTCACCCTTGACATTATTGTTGAGCCCTTAAAACTGAAAAAATTGAAAGGATTATTAACCTCTTTAGAGAGTGGGTGTTCCCAGACACCCTTAAAATAGCAAACGCTCTTCCCATATTCAAATCTGATGATCCAGAAAGGAAAGAAAATTATAGGCCCATCTCCATTCTTCCAGCCTTCTTTAAACTTTATGAATGAGGAGTAATTCATAATCGTTTGAATTTACGGCAAATATCTAACGGACTTCAATATTTTTTAAAATAACCAGTTTGGTTTTCGCAGACATCACTCCACTTGTATGGCCTTAATTCAATTGGTAAATAACATCACTTCTTCGATAGACAACTAAGAAACAACTGTTGGAGTTTTTCTTGATCTCTCCAAAGCCTTTGATACTATTGATCACCATATACTGCTCAAAAAGCTTCATCATTATGCAACAAGAGGACAAACCTTCGACTGGATCTCCAGCTATTTGACAAACAGGCAACAGTTTGTCCAATCTGGCACAACTCGTTCACGACTGGAACCTATAACATGTGGAGTCCCGCAAGGTTCAATTTTGGGCCCCCTGTTGTTTATAATCTACATCAGTGACCTCCCAAATGCATCGGATATGGTAAAAACTCTTTTAAGTGCAAATGATACTGGTCTTTTTAATTCTCATAAAGATCCCAAGCAGACTATATCCGTTATGAACTGCGAATTAACGAAGGTAATGTGCTGGCTTAATGCTCATAAACCATCGTTTAAATTTGCAAAAACTAATTATTCTTTTTCGCCCACAGCAAAAACGCACTATTATTAATTATAACATCACTTTTGACAATATTAGCATGGAGCAGGTTGAGTTAACAAAGTATTTTGGAGTTTTTTGTTGATCAGCATCTCTTGTGGAAGCAACTTATATCCCACACTGCTAAAATGATATCGAAAACTATTGGAATAATAAATCTCGTTTCTTTCTTTCTTCAAAATCTTTACTAACCTTATACCATACTCTAGTGTATCTTTAGCTCAGCCATTGTAGTGTCAACTTATCCTTTTAATTTAAACAGGCTTTACCTCCTGCAGAAACGTATAGCAAGAATTATAAGTAAAGCCGAATATCTAGCTCCTACTGCGCCCTTGTTCTACAATCTTAATATCCTTGATATTTATAACATCAATGCTTTCCTTGTAGCTTGTTTCATGTACTCCCATTATAATGACCTCCTCCCTAATGCTTTTGATACTCTTTTCTCTACTCATCATCAAATTCATAAATACGATACACGGATTAATTGCAACTATCGTCCACATTATTGCAGCACTAATATCAAGCGGTTTACGATCTTGCACCGAGGTCTAAAGGTTTGGAATTCTCCACCTTGTGATCCTATCCTATTCCATCGATTCTCCATCTTTAAGAATTCACTTAAAAAAAATTCCTCATTGACAGAAAACTAAATTAAACTAGCCCGTCCGTAGTTAGCAAATCTATCTTCTACATCGTGTGAGGAACCCAGGTCTGATAAGCTTCTACCTTCTGCTGGGCTTCCTCGCCACACAACTTATAAATGTAGATTTGCATAAATGTAGATTTGCATAAACGTAGATTTGTATAAATTTAGATTTTGTAAATTGTAAATTTATCTAGTTTAAGTATAGATTGTTGTGAAATAATATTATTATAGTTATTATTTTAGATTGCTGTAATCAACTGCAACTTATTTGTGTGTGTGTGTAAGTGGCAAATTATAAAATAAAATAAAATAATAAATAAATGCAGTCCGGCCAAGGTTGCCGCAAATAGTCTAGGAGCAGAGTCCCTCAGAACAGCTTAATTCACAAACCACCTCACAAAAACGGTTTGGTTCCATATTCTTAGAGAGCAATGGAACCGCTCGACCAATGAGATTGCTGGAAACTCTTTGTTCAGCTCTGAAATTATACTAAAATTGAGTAATAAATGTACCTATTGGTATGGGCTTATTTGAAATTTCTAACCATCTCCACCTCCCATGTCAATTCCAAAAACAATTATTTCCCTCACTATTTCCGTCACGTTGTTGTTTGTCATTTTTGTACCTTTTTACTTGCTTACTGTCCCTTCTTGGTATTAGGCGCCAAGATTATTGTACTTACTCGATCGGATTCATCAACCGCTCTAACTGGAATGGAATTTTGCTTTCCCTTTTCAAGGTTTTGGCTTGTTGGTCAGCGACGTCCGGACGGTCTGTACGACATCGTGTTTGCCCACATTGCCCGAAAGGAAGAATTTGATTTATTTCTTAGCCTGAAAAAAATCATGAAGGGTTCGGCTCATGCGACAGCCACAGCTCCTCCTATAGTTGCAGATCTAGTGGCCCGACTTTCTAAGCGGACGTGCGAGTATGTTCTTGCTGGTATTATTGGAGGGGATGAGGATGAAACACCATCACAACCAGAACCAACTAGAGCACTAACCAATGAACCGTCAGGAAGCCCTTATACTGACCTCACTCAGCACCTGGGAGACCGCCTCACTGATTATGAAATGGTAGAGGACCTCATTGAGAGAGGAATGCTGGCAGAGAGGGAGGATGGTACACTGTACATCCAACTCGAGTGAGAAAGTTGAAAGGGAAAGCAAGTTGTATTGTTTGCAGTGACTGTAGCATTATAGCATGTTACTCAATATTGCACACCAACCCAAAGACGTAGTTAAATTTCAATTATTATAATGCTTAGTGTGAGTGGTACAACTATTTAAGAGATAACTTGCACGTATCCGTTATAATCATCAATGTATCAGTAAAGCGGCGAAAGGTTTCATTGTCATGTTTGTATTTTCCGATGCAATCGAATTTACTTTGCCATAAAGTAGAAGTGCGGTCTTCTCTTAATAAAACTTATGTTAAAATGGTAAGGATCGATATGTGACATGGAGTTTATTAACAAAGAGAGCTCGAAACCTTTGTCCACTTCTCACCTTGGTTGATGTTAACCTCCTTCTTAAGGTACAATGTAAGGTGTATTGACAGCATTTCGCACGATTTCAGAAAAATTCCCCTTCTCCCAAGTTTGATGACACAATGACAGATACCGCAATGAGTAACAACTTGAAATAAGCAGACATACTACAATTAAAAAAGAAACACCTTGAGGTATTATCGTTCGAGAACCGATGAAGTCCTACCAGAGTTTCAGACAGGTTTTTAAATCAACCACCTTCATATTAAGAAAGTTTCGTAAGCGCTGGTAATAAATTGCTTAAGTGTAACCCTCTTCATAGTTCGCCGGAGATTTCACCGTCCGCCAAACCTCGACGATAGAGAAAATCGCAAACCGAGACCCCTTCGTCAAATTATGTTTTCTAGTAGACAGAATCGGGCAACACAAAATAACCCAAACTTTTTTGAAGAAATATCATCGCTAACAACAATCCTTCCATAGCTCCACATCTACATCTCGATTCTCTTTTAATGTTTCTGAGCTGCGCCTATTTTACAGTAGTATTGTTAATGATTTTAGGAACTTTCTTTTATCCGAACGGTAGAGGCGAACGCCGGGCAAGGGCGTGGGGCGAAAGTGAACAAATCCGCCAAGTCCTCTATCGTCGCCTCTTTTGGGACCTCAACACGCGATAACGGAGAAGTTTTTAAACAGAGTTTTTTAAGGCGAAGAAAAATTTTCAATGGCTTAAATGATTTAAAATGGAGAGCATTCTTTTTTAAGTACAAAGTTTAAGTTAAAGTCCCGTAGAACGGTGCGAACTTCACAGCACGGATCACACCGTCAATCCCGTCACGAAATCGCCGTAATAGCTCCAGAGACAGGAAGACTAAACGTGACTTTATTCGAACTATTTCCTTCATGGGTAACAGAGCAGGGAACTTTGAGCTTCTTTATCGAAGTTCGTGCCAGTGTCTGACCACAAAGTTTGGCGTGGAAATTTTTTTAATTGTTCAAACAGCCCTTGGACTCGCCAGTAATACCAATCTCGCCGGTCGATACCAGTTACCTATAGTAAAAGTGAAACGTACAAAACACCTGATAAGCCTGAAGAATGCCCTGTGGGGCAAAACCGACAGTTTCAGAGGCAGAGTAAAGATGGCTTACAGAGCTACTTCTAAGCATATCTCTCAACGCTAATTCATTTTATGTTCAATCATTAACCTTTATGAAGGCACTCTTCTATTGGCAGGTACGCCTAAGCCTGGAAGAAGGCTACATGAAAGATGGTGGACACAACGCCAGACCTCACGAACAAGGAAGTCCCTACCCTGACCTTATACAGGACCTGGGAGATTGCCCAGCTGAATACAAGCTGGAAGGTCTCATTAAAATAGGAATAGGGACGCGACCATGTTGATGTCACTCTGATGTCATGTTTGAAGAAAAATCTCTTTTGGCATTGACTAAAGGAGCTGTAGAGTGGGGCTCCAAGACATCGTTGCGTATGTTGACATTAACTAAGTAGTTAATTTCGCAAACAGTTTTTCAGCGTTTTGGGAAGCTTTGTTAGATCGTTAACCTTAAAACAATAAACTCTCCAGAACAGTAGGTCATGAATAAAAGAGCACCTTGAACAAAACTGTTATCAATGCGCCACACTACAGACTGATGTACTTTGCAACTTGTGTTCTATTTATTATGAGATAATTCAATGTTAAAAGTTAGAGAGTTTGACAAGGCTGTCGGATTTAATTTCCTTTCGATAAACAGTTGTGGGGTGTTCTCGATTGTCACATTAAACTTTACAACTTGAACTTTATTTTTATTTAGACACGGTAAATCTATCAGATAAAATAATAATCTTATTACAATCTATTATTACAGTTACAATCTATTTTAATCTATATAAACATGATCTAAAATTTAAAAGTAAAATAGAAAAAAATAAAGAAATTCTGCTTTACATAGATGCCGTGTGTGTTTTGTCGATTCAGAGGAAGAAATTGCGACAACCATTTCGGAAGGATTGAAGTGATTTTGCTTGCCGCAATTCAGGGGACAAGCTATTCCATATAACCGCACCGTTATAGCTAAAGCTATTTTTCAGGAAATTGGTGCGAGGCAATGGAACAGCTAGTTTGTTTTCAGAGTTCCTTAGATTATATGGAGGATCATATTTAGTGAAAAGAGAACCAAGATAGTCGGGCGCAAGACCATGTATAGATTTATAGACCATGGTGGCCACTTGTATTTGTCGCTGAGTATCTAACCGTCTCCAGTTAAGTTGCACAAAAAGAGGATCAGCGCTTGTGTCATAACTGGAGAAGGTCAGAATACGGGCAGCCCGGTTTTGCAACTTTTGGAGCTTATTCGAAAGACCCTTGTTACAATGCCCCCAGACCTCGCTGCAGTAATTAAAGTACGGTTGAATGGGTTAATAGGAATGCCCAGCATCTCAGAGCTACTGGAGATCCTTGGTAAATGAATTAGCAAAGGACTGCTAATTTCATTTTGATTGGAGGCTAGGCCAATAACTGACTTGGAGCATCTGGGACAAAACCAAGTTTCACATTACATCGGTCCGCGATCATTTTCTCGAGAATAGTTTTTTAAGGAGGTCGCTGGCAACCTTGGTCATTAAGAGCCTACTAGTTGTATACAATAGAGAAGATAATTTTGCCACTGGTTTATTGCAGAAAGCGACATAGAGAATTACTTTTTTTTCCAGCAGGCAACCTCCACTCCGCCAAATGCGATCTGTGCTCCGTGATCTGTGATCCGTAGGAGATAAATGTGGTTGTGTGGTGTTGATCTCACCGAAAAATCGCTCATGTTGTCCAAGTGAATTCTTCTTCCAGTGATTTTACCGCACCAAGGGGCTTACTGATACTAAAGAAAACAACCAAAAAATAACAAACTCAGTCTAACAACAAGCCTGTGCAATAAAAACAAGTGAACATTGACCAATTTGACTTATCGAAGGTTGAACGTTAAGTTTGTTCACTTAGCTTGATTGGTGGCTATAGCGTACTAAAAATAACAGTACAGCTCCGCCTTCAGTTTACTTCCCATCCCCCTCCCTCCCTCCCTCCCCATCCCAAATATTCCATCAGATTTCCCTGACAGTTCGCTAGTACTACTTTGTGCGCCTGCGTGGAGGGGGAACAGCAGGGCTCGACACTAATTTTTCGACTTACTAGCTAAGTGGCTAGTGACTACTTAGATGCTACAACAATTTCAGTTTGTTTACTAGCCAAACTGGCTGGTGGAAATCGAAAACCACTGGCCAAAACTGAATTTCCACTAGTCTGTGGCTAGTTGACCATCGTTAGTGTTGAGCTCTGGGACAGTGAAGCGTCTAGAACTATGACGAAACACAGTGAACGTGATTGAGGCATAGCTCGTACATATCATCTATTGAGACTGACAGGATCTCAGAGCTTGTCTGACTAAAAAGCTTCTAGAGGGAACGTAATAATAACAGAAGTGAGGTTTAAAATCACGCTATAATATGTACAACAATAGCGTTTAGTATAATAGTCAGTAATAGTGCCGTTTCTTTCCTCACCAACCTGTTAAATTCTCCTCTTATCTCCTCCACTTTGGATGGATGGCAACAGATAGCGCAAGAGGACTGGGCCGGGTCAAATAACGATGCAACATACTTTTGTCCCACTCTCATCAGGTCCTCTAAAGATACTTGAGATATTCTTTTTAAGAGATGTCTGCATAAAAGTAAACCAACCACAAAAGGGCTAATTAATATTAGAAGCTTGGTGTGCCTAAACCATGGTTTGTACGGAACATAACTTATTCCTTTGACAACTGTTCAATTTTAACCGATTTCAAGCAGGCGCAAAACCCGACATGAAATAACCGCAATTCGACTACAAAAGCAAGGAAAAAGTTCCTGTATGCTTCGCGGTAAATTATTCATCACTGCTACAGAATAATTTGATTCTTCTTTTGCGGAAACCAGACCTATAGCACTAGGACTTTGTGAGGCGAAGAATTTAAAACCATCAAAGTGCGATGAAAGCGAAAACATTTCATTCTTCGTATTTTGCTTATCCCAGTTGTAATTGAAAAAACTTGGATGTCAAATACAAACCTGTTATAGTCTGGACCAACATCTCTAAACTGGGACATCAAACTCTACGAGTACAAGATTACACCACTATTAACAGAAATTGAGCTGTTCGATTACTTGTTGCACTTTGCACACCTTCTTAAACGTCTAGACACTATTTCTTATTGAAATACACATAAACTAATATTTCGCTTTAAAACGATAAAATAAGAATGGCCTTTTACTTTTAAATCGAGTGTAACGATAAACAGTGACAACTCCCTGTTGAAAACAGTGTTATACACTAAGTAAGTATGATAATAATAAATAAAACAAAAACGATGGGAAAGGAAAGCTTTGAAGTTCTTAAAATTTAAGCTGTTAAACAGACATTAGAGTTCAAAGAGATGATATGGGTTAGGAAACCTGACAGATTTATTGTTGCACGTTTTTGTTTAGTTTTTTTTTTTTGAGGGGGGGGGGGAGGGGGCGCTGACCGTGCACAAAGATCAATAGCATTCCGAACACGTTGACTTGAGTAACCAATTTATGTAGTCAGACTAAAAAGACATGGAAAATGACGGCTGTCGAGTTATTAACAAAACTTGTGCCTCTTACCTGGGAGGCTGCAGATGACACACTTTTTTCACGTTCAACTATCTCAAAGATGACACTACTAATGGCAGATTCAAGTTCACCGGCATCAAACGCCATTTTTCCAGACAGATAACCATCCTAAAAACAAACACAAAATGCTAAAGAAGTTACACTTTATTCCCACTGCTTACGTGAATTCTGCGCGACTAAGTTCCTTGATGTATTGATTCTTTTCTTGTAATCGCTATGAGAGTGGATCAATTAGAGCAAAATTACTGAGTTTAGCTTCATTTTTAGACACACAAAGTCTTTGAATAGCTATGTCGACAGAGGCCGGTAAAGATTTGTAAAGTTAAAGCATTAACATTTGTATCTTAATATCATTACTGGGATCTTAAATATATATATATATATAAATTCTTAGTTCTTTTTGGCATAACTAATAAAGTAAAGTAAACTCGTAACTCGATCGACATCTGTGTCACGAATGGTAGAGGGGTGTAGTGCAGATATTTCATTGCAAGGTATTTTCTCTCCTGATTTGCTAATGGTAAGTTAGTGGCAACTGAAACAAATGACATACCACAATTTCCTGAGTTTTCTTGTAGGCCTTCACCAAATGAGTTGACTTGATAAGAAACAGAAAAAGTAATCCATTCTCCGGAATAACGCGCATTCTACAAAGACAAAAAGGAAAAAAAGACGCGTTTAAAAACGAAATACCAGGGTAAAAAGTGCAAAGAAGAAATCCGCATTTCCTTTTATATCAATCATTTATAGAGCGCGGAAGAATGCACAACTGGTTCAGAACACACCTGACCAAATCACAATGAATGAAATAAAATAAAACAATCAGAATTATAAACTATAAGCTTTAATCATCACAACTTTACTTTGCTTGAACCGATCCTTTACTTAAAAATCGGAGAAAAATGCCGGCAGGTGGTACCAAGCACGTGAAAACAGATAGCCGATGCTAAGTGCAAAAATGCCGGCAGGTGGTACCAAGCACGTGAAAACAGACAGCCGATGCTAAGTGCAAAAATGCCGGCAGGTGGTACCAAGCACGTGAAAACAGACACCCGATGCTAAGTGCAAAAATGCCGGCAGGTGGTACCAAGCACGTGAAAACAGATAGCCGATGCTAAGTGTAAAAATGCCGGCAGGTGGTACCAAGCACGTGAAAACAGACAGCCGATGCTAAGTGTAAAAATACCGGCAGGTGGTACCAAGCACGTAAAAAAAGACAGCCGATGCTAAGTGTAAAAATGCCGGCAGGTGGTACCAAGCACGTGAAAACAGACAGCCGATGCTAAGTGTAAAAATGCCGGCAGGTGGTACCAAGCACGTGAAAACAGACAGCCGATGCTAAGTGTAAAAATGCCGGCAGGTGGTACCAAGCACGTGAAAACAGATAGCCGATGCTAAGTGCAAAAATGCCGGCAGGTGGTGTCGGGGAATAAGTTAGTTGCTCATTAAGAATAACTCAAATATTAATTGTAAAAGGAATTAGTTAAATGATTACATGATAGATTGCATCAATTCTCAGTAAATTGAACTTAGTGCACAGTTTATCAGCTGATGTACTTTGCATGCGCTAATTGAACCAAATAAGGAAGGGATCATGTGAATTAGGCTTGATATATCGTAGGATAGTTATATTACTGTAAGCTGTGCATGTGATAGATTATAGTACTGTATTGTGTAAGACAGCAAAAAACCGAAGTACACGTACACTGTAATCAGATCGATAGTAGAACCCTTGAGAGGTAGAAGAATAAACTCCGTGTTAAAATAGAACGTAGAAAGTGTGATAGATACAGTCCTCAGTCAAACCAGCGAGCGGAACAAAATTCCGCGACAGGTGGTACCAAGCACGTGAAAACAGATAGCCGATGCTAAGTGCAAAAATGCCGGCAGGTGGTACCAAGCACGTGAAAACAGACAGCCGATGCTAAGTGTAAAAATGCCGGCAGGTGGTACCAAGCACGTGAAAACAGACAGCCGATGCTAAGTGCAAAAATGCCGGCAGGTGGTACCAAGCACGTGAAAACAGACAGCCGATGCTAAGTGTAAAAATGCCGGCAGGTGGTACCAAGCACGTGAAAACAGACAGCCGATGCTAAGTGTAAAAATGCCGGCAGGTGGTACCAAGCACGTGAAAACAGATAGCCGATGCTAAGTGCAAAAATGCCGGCAGGTGGTACCAAGCACGTGAAAACAGACAGCCGATGCTAAGTGCAAAAATGCCGGCAGGTGGTACGAAGCACGTGAAAACAGATAGTCGATGCTAAGTGCAAAAATGCCGGCAGGTGGTACCAAGCACGTGAAAACAGACAGCCGATGCTAAGTGCAAAAATGCCGGCAGGTGGTACCAAGCACGTGAAAACAGACAGCCGATGCTAAGTGCAAAAATGCCGGCAGGTGGTACCAAGCACGTGAAAACAGATAGCCGATGCTAAGTGCAAAAATGCCGGCAGGTGGTACCAAGCACGTGAAAACAGACAGCCGATGCTAAGTGTAAAAATGCCGGCAGGTGGTACCAAGCACGTGAAAACAGACAGCCGATGCTAAGTGCAAAAATGCCGGCAGGTGGTACCAAGCACGTGAAAACAGACAGCCGATGCTAAGTGCAAAAATCGGGCTCAAAGCACGCTTGGGATAGTTGGCGTTGCACTACGAATTGTACTTGTGTTGGTAAACCTGTACCAGCTTCCGTTTTAGAGCGCATTTCGATTAAGCGTCATAAAGCCAAAACCAGAGCAATCACCAACTCCTTTCTTATCGTTTGCATCTTCACTTATTATCAAAGCGGCGAGATTACCTACCCGTAACCATAGGACAATCCCAACCCACGAACTTGGCGCCATATTGGACCCTGGAGGAGGAAAGGTATAAACAATCCTTCTCAATAAAATGAAAAGCGTACGTGATCCGCTCAAGATTTAGGACTCTTCCATGACCTAATTTTTAACTTTTATGTTTTGAAAAAAGGCTCTCCATCATGCTGCATAACTTTTCTTCACAAAGGAAACAACCGAGTACAAGTTGTAAGAAAAGAAAGAATCCCTAACAAAGATTCACTGAAGTCGTGAAATATTATTTGGTTAACAGTTCTCAAAAAATTTGTCTCTGGAATTAACCCTTCAAATTGTTTTGCGCTTAGCGCTTTTCGAATAAGCGTTTAAACTAAAATAAGCACGACAAGACGAGTCAATCAGGACAAAGGAAGACATCACACTGAAAGAATGAGAGCTCAATGGCCTGAAGCGCGGGAAAATGTGGGTAAGTAAGTCCCGTTTGGTTTTTGTTTAACACTGGATGGGTGTATAAGGTTTTGCGTGCTTCCCAGGCCAATCTTTAAGCGTACCGAAGTAAAACCACAGCAATCTTGCATAACTTTGGCCACCTAATTCAATTTTTTTTTAAAGTTTTCCTTGACCTCATACTCCTAAATAACTCGCTGGTTCACCTCTAAAGTTGTCAAACATTCCAGGAACACCATTATTGCAGGGAGGTCGGGATGATCAAAACTGTCGATACACCGAGTGGATTGATAAAGAAACGATGACTCCACTGCTCCGACACCGACTATTTTACCATGGCCAGGACTATCGGTGAGGAAAGCACTGGATTTCTTAACTGGCGGGATGCTGTAACAAAACAAAACAACAAAAACAAAATTTTTGAAAAAAAAAGGTCTTAATGATAATAAATAGATGCTTATAGGGCGCATTTCTAATCTCAATCTCAATCAGGTTGCCCATGAAATTTGCTAGCAATCAAATGAGTTCTTTGTTGGAGAGAGGGAGTGCTATTGCAGAGTGTGCTATCCTAATCAATGCGCAGGTCAGGGAAGGCAGGGTGTAGACTGCATGTGAGACTGACTCTTAACTCAGTTTCGTTAGCAGGAGGTAACTAAAGCATTGCTAGTCCGTCCAGAGAGGATCAAATTCAACCAACGAGCAACCTTTGGTCACAATTTTCCCGTTCGTCAGTACCCATTTATATCCCTTGTAGGAGAGAAGCGCTCTGAGAAATAGGTGCCTTGCTTAAGAGACAGCACATTGACTCAACCGGGGTGCAAATTGGAAGTTTTCCATCCAAAGTCCAGTGCCACTTTAGCCAAAGAGTCTCTCAGTTAAAAACTTGGGAACACAGTTTCGTGTTTCCTACGAAAGACTGGATTGAGGATCGAAGTTAAAAAGGCGTCTAGGCACAAGCTAGTTCGCAGGGAACAGAACGAGACAAAAGGGCCAATGATACCAGACGATTTAGACGGTTAAAGCCATAAACATTCATAAAATAACATGAAAATTAGACATATGCGAATATATAAAAAAAAAGCTGTACTTCTTTGGTATTATAGCAGAGGTATCAAGCAACAGGTCTGTTTTCCATAGCACATGCGGATTTGCCGGTAATCTGTTCACATCGGCTGCCACGTGAACACGTAAGTTTGAAGGCTGCGTCAAAAGAGATCGAAGCTTCTCAACTTTTTCTATGACCTGAAAATAAAAAATAAGAGAAGTTTCTATTTGAATGGACTATTTTCAAACTGTACTGAGAATTATAACCCTGGGATTGGGCCTTATGGCATACTTTGGACCGGGAACTTCGATTTGGGAAGAAAAATTTGGGTTGCAAAATGGGATTTTTAACCCCCCCGCCCCCCACCATCTCGTCCCGCCTTAATGACCTTTCTACCGAAACGAAGGCCACACATTGAACTCTATGCCAAAATGGACTAAGTTCCATGTGTCCCAAAAAAGCTATACATATTTTATGTTAGCAGGGTTATTTTCACCTTGTTACTATTCGAGGAAAATGCCCTGCCTTTGTTATGGCATCTACAAATGGTTAGACATTTTAGTCTTATCGGAGATGGGCGAAAAACCGTAGGCCCCGTCTCTCGCATCTTCTCTGTGCTGGCTAACAGGGAACGTTGAAGAACCCACACACTTACCGAAAAGAGATTAACTCCCGGTGTTGAGGTTTGGCCTGGATTCTAAAATTAGGGGCATCTGCAAACATTTCCTTTCAGAATTGTTTCAACTGTTCAATGCAGTCTGGCCAAAGTCTCTAGCGTGACGTAAAGCGCCATTAAGTAATGAATACGGCGCTATAGAAAAACTTCATTATTTTTGTAATTACTGGCGTACATTGACATGCTTACAAACCTTGGACGCGTCATTATCAAGGTCCGTCATCAACTGGTTCAGGAAACTGTACTGCCTCACCATGTTGGCTGAATACATATTACTTTCTAGGAAGAGGGACAAAAAACATTTCTTACTGATACGGAAATTCTAACAATACGTCAATTCTACGGCATATTATGGCAATGAAGTGCTAAAACTAATGCATAATTCCTAAGTATCACTGTCAAAATGTTTATCGCATAATTCCGGCAAAAAAAAAAAAAAAAAATTAAAAAAAGACTAAAGCTACATGTACGATCAGCGTGTGCCAGGCTTCTATAAGATTTATTATGCGACATATTTTTTGAGCCACTTAATGTTAACTTTACCTTTAGTAAACATAGTGTCTCTAATTAGAGCTTTAGTCACAGTTCGTCCTTTTCTCTTCATGCTGGTGTGAAAAGAAACCATAAAGTGAATAGTCTGCCTGTACTTGCAAAGTTTTCACATGACCGTGTACATGTGTTAACTGAAGAGGAATTGATGTCAAGTCTAACACCCAGATGTTGCCCAGGTGCTAGGCGAAGAGAGGCTAGTGCCCGGTGAGTATGTGGTCAAACGCACAAGGGTGATAAGGCAAGCTCTTAATCTTAGATCAAAACAAAAGACCATTATTTGCGCTAACATTCCAAATAAACTTCCCTTCTAAAAAAACCTGTGTACTCTAAGAGAGTCTGAACAAAACACACAAAAACAAAAGAAAACTTCGTTGATAGCACTTTTACTCCTTATTTCCAGCATTCTCACCTCGCCACATCATTCATCATCTTTTTCCCCACAATCTCGAGCCTGTCTTTCGTGAACTGAGTCTTGTACAGCAAATCCCGTAGCCAGCGGATTCCCTTCTCATACTTCTCCACTTCAAACTAGAGTGAAATTTCGCAGGAAACATGTATAAGATTATTTCAAACACAGTGTAACGTTTCTGACTCATTGTAACTTAGAGAGACGGTTTGTTAAGTAAACAGACTGTAGTTTCAGGTGAGTCATCGAGAGATGTTCATAAGTGGGTTGTTTGAATTATGACATATAAACACTTTTAAAAATCTCCGACAAGATGACACGTTTGACTACATTGAAGATAGTCTAAGGAGCGGGATTTGTGTGGTAAAAAGGCTAAAGGGAGATTAAACTTCGTTTGATTTAGATGTGGTTATTGTGAAGCACAGGAAAGGGCAAAACTAAATAATATCTGTTTTTTTACCACTAACCTTTAGTGTAACGCAAGCAAGTTGTGGAAACTCCTCTGGCATGAATCTGCTTCCTTTAAGTCCTAGAGAAGACACGTGGTCAAGAGTGTCTGCAGCAAGCTCTGCTACCACTTGCTCATGCGGAATAAGAACTGCAATTCAAATAATTGAGAAGCTACAAGAAATTGAATTCATTCAAGTATTCTTTACGAGGCATTTTAACGGTTCATCAGATATAATCGCCATCTCATTTGATAATGACGATGAAGAAAATATTTATTCAGCATCAATTCAGCAAATACCAAGGTGCTTCCCTTGGGACGAAATCACAGCTAACGGTGTTCGCACCCTGTTTAATACCCAGCATACTTTTCCATATTGCAGTGGCTTTCATCTAACTGTGGCGATTTTATCTTTTCATTGTTTTCTACCTTTCTCGGGGATGGTAGATAATAGGTTGTGTCAGACGCGTTATTACACAGAAAACAAAACGTAAAGCCCGTATGAGATATGTCATATGCTACCCTTGATCGATTACAGTAAAAGTGAGCTTGCGTTCTCGAGTACAAACCGGATGAAGCCTCGTCTCGTATGTACATGCAATTGTATCAGATTTTAATTCTATCACAACAATGGTGTGAGGAATCTTGTATGTGAATGCACGGTTGCATGAAAGAGGAAAAACCTATGTTTGTGCTAAAAGTCAGGAAACATACGGTACCTCCGTCTCTTAGCAAAGGAGACTCGAATATCACTTCTAGGTACAAGCTCAGGTAAGGTTTGAGTTCCTCTGGTACAACTGCTGTGTCAAGTAAAACGGTTAGCTGCAAAGAAACACAGGGAAGCATAATAAATATATTTTAAGGAAAACAAACCACTTCACACTGGTATTGTACTCCTTCAAAATGTGACGTATTGCTATTGCCCCTCATGTCATGGTGTTACTTAAAAGAAATGGAAGCCCTTAGACCGAAGTGAACGTTACAGCTGAGATTCATTTAATAGTTCGTTCCTGCATACTGGTTCGTTCACTCGACTCATAGTTTGCTCGCTCGCTCGTTCGCCAGTTCGCCCATTAGTTCGTTCACGTGTTCACGTTCGCTCGTACGTTTGTTTGCATGTTCGTTCCTTCAGTTGGTTAGTCATTCGATTACCAAATGGTCCTCCCACCCAAGATAGCTTCTTTGATACAGAAATTCACAAACGAGTGAGCCTGAGTTTAACCTTTTACAGGACTGAAGGCATAAGAAAAGGTTTGAAAGTTCTAATTTTTCATCTTCAGCTAAAGTATAGCCCAGGAGAACTTCACTCTTTTCCCTGTGCATTTCTTTCAAAAGTATCTACAAGTTGCTGGAATTCTAAGCCTACCTTAGCAAACAATGTGGATATATGGTCCAGCTGGAAAGAATATGGTATCTCTGCTACAGGAAACTTCTTTGCTTCACTCTCAGAATCATGGCAGCCATCTTGCCGCCTGTTACTGAACATCTTAATTGGATGGAAACTGATGCTGGATGTGGAGGGCACAGGAAGACTGTTCACTATATCCGGCGGGGGAGCTACCTACAAGTTGAGAATAGAGAAGCTTGGTACAGATGTTTTTTTTTTTTTGGACGCGAACGGCGACCGAAAGGTGGGTCCAAGAGGCTGTCAATAAGTTTCAGAGTAGAAGTCACATAAGAAATAGAGTGGCTGGGTTATCATAGACATCAAGCGTTTAACGAAGTTCGCACGAGACCTACGAACGAATTCTGAACGTCGGATCGATTTACATATGTAAACCTGCTACTTTTAAATTAAGCCGGCATTCAATTCCCCTTTAGAAGTGAGAAACGGCTGCAATAAAAATTTCCTTGATGGTATTCAAATGATTGAACAATTTTCCATCAGCAATTGTGGTTCGAGGGGGTAAAAAAAGCCGACTACAGAAGGCGGTTTTGGCCATCTACCAGCTTTTGGCGCACTCTGACATCGATTAATCGTTTAGATGGGGCTGTTTCAGCTTCGCAACCCAGAGGCTACAGAAAGAAGGTCTGTAACAAGTTCTGAAGTTGAGTATTGGTAAGCATTTTTCTTAACTTTCTCCATAGAAATCCTTAGTGCGATGGGTCCTGGTGACGGCCGCTCACACTGATGCCAGAGGCCCCTCACTGCGAAGAACAGCTTCCCTCAACCGACAGTCGGCCAACTGTCGGTCAACAGTCCGGCGACTGTCGGTAATCTGTTGGCCGACAGTCGACCGACCGTCGGTCTACTGTAATTAGGGACCTTAAGAAACCACGACGGCGGCGGCAACGAGGACGTGGAAAAATAAGAGATCTAATTGGCAGAACAATAGCTCAGCACGTGCATTTTGAAACTTTATACATTTCTTAGCCGTCCTATGCAAAACAACAACGTGAAATCGCCAAAATTTGCGTCGTCTGTGAACCGAAACCGCGACGGCAAATTATCTTAACTTCCATTTGGAACTCAACGGCTACTTTATACGTCATGCTGAAGTTGAGCTGTGGCGCTGTATGAGACAGTAAGCTCCTGCAGCCATTTTTGAAATTCTAACTAAGAATAGAAATTCATTTTTTAATCTAAGTCTTCCTTGGCGTCGCCGTCGTGGTTTCTTAAGGTCACTATTATTAGTGCTTCAGCATGAGCGTTTTCTTCACCCGCAGGAAAGTGTGATCCCTTGAACAACATGAACTGGCGGGAGATCCGTAAGGGGTCTAGTACTGATAACGATAATATCAGTACCAGGTCCCCGGCAGACCTCCCTCGACTCGTCTCCAATCTTCCCATGGACGGAAAAACGCGCGTCCTATAGCGCTGATGATGAGAGCCTAACCACCTAAAATATTTAGTGATGAGTTTATTAACGTTCACCTCGTTATCTTCTGTCGCCTTTTCCAGCCGTTGCCGTTTGCTTTTCAATCCTTCCTCGCCAAGAGATTCCCGCTGGTCAGCCATTCGTTTCTTTTCTCCTTCTGACATTTCTTTCATCAGTTGTGCACTTGGTTTTCCAGTTATCTACAACAGCCAAATTGTCAACTTTCAAAATTTGAAGAGAAGGTGTTATTTTAAGACAACCGGCATTTTGAATATTTTGTTTGTTCCACCACTCCAAGGGTCGCCAGCATTGAGTTCTTAACTCTTTAACCCCTAATGATGACTAACATTTAATTTCTCCTAACAACACCACCCCTGAATCAAACATTAAGGACACGAGAATAAAGGAAATGATCGACAACTAATGAAGCGCTTGATTGTTAAACAAATACTCCTTTCCAGCACCTAAGGAAATGTATAGAGAACACAGTATGGAGAATATGCACACGGATGCTAAGGTGTAAAGGGTTGAAACGCCTTCCTAAACATTTAAATTGAATGGTACTTAACAAGCTTGTACTTACCGAAACACTTCTTGATGAAATAAAGTATTTCTTCAAAAAATCCACCCAGAAGGTCACCGATTCTTGCCGAAGTTTTTCCAAACATTGGATTATTTCCATCCTTTCTTTAAGATCCTCTGACTTGGTGGAGTACAAGAAATCTCCAACTAGCACATCCGCAAACGTATCATGAGGGTGGTTTTCAAACTTGTTCTTGGTGTCCAGAATTTTTCGATGGATAACTACATTAAGACGCTCCATGTCAATGACCTCCCTACCGTCTACGAGGTTTCCGAGAACCTCTTTTATCTTTTCCTTAGCGGCCAAGAGCTTGTCAAATGGAACATTTTCAGCTTTGATAAGGAAAGCACTCTCTAAGAACTCCAGTTCATGACACCCAATATCGCTACAGAACGGATCGGGAATTTCAACGAGTTCTCGCTGCAGTGGAGCTATAGAGGTGTCTGTAAGATAGTCTAGTATGACAGATAATGCAGCCAGGCTGTAATGATCTTCGCAGGATGGTCCTCGGAAACCCAGCACTATTGACCCGGATTCTTCATCCTCAGTGGGGAAGGAGATAACTTTGTCAACAGATTTACCTAACGGTGGAACTGGCGTCTGCCATGGTCTTACATAAGGAGCCAGCGGTTTCTATGGGTCAATCAATCAATCAATTACATCTAAGCCAGAGGATTATATTCAAACAGCACGAAAACTACTAATGAATTTCAGATATAATAAATGAAACAAAGAAGTAATCTGTAACGAACTAAGGTGAATAAAGAATGTAATATAATCAGGATATGGATATTATAACTAAAACTATACAAAAACCATATAAAACGGCCACTGAAAACACTAGCACATTTCCAACTGATACGCGCTCTTTAATGTACGAAATACAGTAAAACGAAGCGAAGCGGATGCTAAAATAAAATTACAAACAATAACTTACTACGATTATAAGTAAAGAAATTGACAAACTAGAAAACAAACTAATGCACAATAAAGACACTTACAAACGCTGTACGAGATTCCGGCAAAATGCTAACTTGAGACGATTCAAACGAAAAGCAATGGTTGAGCACGGTTTAACGATAAAGCACGAATGGCTAAAATTTACGCTGAAGAACTTCTAGGAATGTACAAACAAAGAGCAATTATTCAAAAAAAGGTAACGGAATACCGTAGAAAACATTGAGCGTAGAAACAAATGAACTTAATGAAAACAAACGAACTTGATGAAAATGTGACGGAACGAAAAAAAAAGAATACGAATTAAAATAACAAATAACAATTTTAGCGGCAACACTACAGGCAGAAGCTCACGACCTAGAAGCGTTAAATCTCCTAATATTGTCTTTAAAAAAGCTGGGTTTAATAGCCAGCCAATCAGCTGGCCAGTTTTTCGAAAAACGTGGATATCCTTTTTTTTATCGTTCAAGCGGGCCACCACCGCGCCCAACAAATTGATCGACAGTCTGCACTACAAACCGCATTCCATTCACTCTCACATTTCACCCTCACATCCACGCAGTTAAATCCATTATTCCTCAAAAAAATTAAATTACTTCAAAACGATCCAAAGACTGGCACTATCTTTTCGCAACCTCCACTTATTTCATTCACACGCGACTCCGAGGACACCTTCGCGACGTAAAAAGGAAGGATTTCGGAATGACAAGGACGCATCAAAACCAGTCGCTAGTCACTTAATCTACCTAATCTTTCTAAGCAGCATATAGCAGTCTACGGCCTTTCCTTACATTTAGGCAGTTCAGAAAGCCGTAAAAGTCTTGGACAAAGGTTTATCTCCCAAATCGTACTCTTAATCCCAAGGGTATCAAAGAAGGCTTTTACTCTACTAATTTATTCTTTTTTTTCTCGTTACCATGTTCTCCACTTTCTGCACATAAACACACAGCCCGCAATTCGTCCATTAGCTCTGACGAAGGGTTAACACTCGAAACATCAGCAAGACAAGGATGAAAGATAACATCTAGAAACTTCTAGGCTAACAAAAATTGACGCTCTGATGAAAGAGTATAATCAATTGCTAAAGTAAGAAATTACAGAGTGTCCCAACACATGCAATAGGTTTTGGTCTGAAACTTCAAACAGTGACATGGGAGTCTTAAACAATGTCTATTCTACTTCACACAAAATTAAAAAAAAATAAATATTCTCAGAGAAATAGTTTACTTGCCTTGCCCAGAACTTTTTCCTCAAAGGGCTTGACAGCCTCGAAGACCTTAATTGGATCAATCTGTCCAGTGATGATAACACACAAATTTTCTGGACGGTAATACTGTTGATGGTAGTTACAGACCTGCAAGGCGGTAAAAGAGAAAAGTTGAGATTAGCAAGGATGTATTTCTGCGTACATGCATACATGTATGTTGTGAAGCAAAAAGGATCTAATCTGAGATGCTCTATGAAAATTACATGTTAAGCACTTTTGTAAAAGTTGCTTAATACATTTAGGCTATGGTACACTCAAGTTCATGAAACATCAGTTCAGGACTACTCTAACCCAGATTACCAGACTTTACGATCAGATTGTGATTCTTGATTCAAACCATTACTGTACCATTTACCTTAGTGTGACTACAACTTGTTCGTAGATTTTCCATGATTCCTCCAGTCTCTGACTGTAGTAAAATTATTTATAGGGTAAAAATTAGCAAATGAATGTTGATGTCCTACAATAACCAACCAAAAAAAAAAAGAAAAAAAAGAAAACCAAAAAATTTTATTTCTCCCACAATTTTTTGGCAATGCAACCTGTCCTATATGCCTTAAAAATGAGGAGCAACCCTTAAACTTCTAATTTTCAATTATTTCATCAGTGCCGATAATTTTCCTCAATATGCAAAATCTTGTTTAGGCATTATCATTGCAAAGAGAGCTTCAGTAGACCCTAATGGTGCACGTAGTACTGTAAATGCTTTGACATTGTTAACATACAGTCCTGTAACTTTGTTTGACCAGCAAGAGAGTTCTCACACAATACCAGACTTTTCTAGTAGCCTCATTTTCTAAACTGTTCAAATCTGCTGCACAGCATAACCTCGTGCCTGTGCACCTTGATGGTTATTCACAGTACCGCTCAAACATAAGATGACAGTCTTAATTTAAGCCTCCATTCTTGATTCCTAAAACTTTTGAGAGTTGAGAATCAAGTTTAGAGGCTCGAGTTTTGCGAAGCACTTTTCACCTTATAGCCACAGACCCCTGGGTACATCTCGCGTGTAAAATTCAAGTAAGTCCTTGATGTCTCCATGTTTTCTCTCCCTTGCATCTCACAGTAAACAACACCTGCATCTTCTCCTTCACCATTCACATGGTGAACCTCTGTAATATATGCTGATTCCTATAATATCACAAGGTGAGTACACAACTTAAATTAGTAAATTTAAGACTAAGTAGATAGATATCTCTTTTTCTGAATCTGTGGGGAATTGGATGTTCAGATAATTGATTCTGCATTAAGCCATTTTAAGATTTGAGTTCTCTTCATTTGTTACAATGTATGTTAAAGTCAACACGGCAACACACTTCTTTCTCAAAGTACCAAAGTACCTCTTTCTGTCCAAGAATACACATGAGGTTTTTTTTAGCAAAGAAATATCTCCTAGGGCTCTAAGCTCATTTTGTCAAAAAGTTGCCCTTCAGCAACCACAATTCAAACAACCAGGGCCAAATGACTGTTTTTTTTTAAAGAAACTCCTTGACAAGAAAGCTGCTACAAACAACAATTATAGCTGTAAATCAAAATGCTGGAAAGTTCCTTACAGTAATAGTTGGATAAAGCACATGATCCAAATAGATTGGTAGAAGGTTCAGGAAGCCTTCACTGCCAGCTGTTTCCATAGTGTAAGCTGTGTGGTCAGTGGCTGTCCATGCATTGGTTCCTTGTGCCAAGCATCTGTTAGCAAACAAATCTAACATACCCTGCAAGTTACATAAACCATGTAAATGGTAAATTCACCTTTGTTTTAGTAAGAGTGTGCATTATACCATACAGAGAGTACCTAGATAAGTTTCCCAGTTGATAAATGCAGCAATTTAGTGAATAATAAATTGTTTCTAGTTTTTTTTGTAGAGTATTCCACAAAGATATAGCATGGAGCTCCTTGATCTTGGT
The DNA here is from genome assembly GCF_964205215.1 of Stylophora pistillata. Taxonomy (NCBI): domain Eukaryota; kingdom Metazoa; phylum Cnidaria; class Anthozoa; order Scleractinia; family Pocilloporidae; genus Stylophora; species Stylophora pistillata. Next base: position 21,772,326 of record NC_142522.1, read on the forward strand.
GAGTTGCCATCACAAGGAGATGGAGATCAATAAAAACTTACATTTTCTCATAAAAAATTCACTTGCCTTTTGTTCCATACTTTGATAAAATAAATGTTTATTGTTCCAGGAAATGAGCAGTGTTTGTTAAATTTTTTTTCCAAATACAGCTATAATCTCACTTGTGTAAACTTGAACAAATTTAATTGCCTGATGTTGTTATGTTACTTTCAAACCTTTCCAGTTTTGATGTCATAGCTTTCTTCCCAAGAAAGGATGACAAAAGTTTATTTATTCTACATCTTGCAATTCTTACATAAAGTGGTTTCAGTTTTATTTCATTGTCCTTCTATGAAATAAATATTTCAGTTTCATTGGTACCAAACCAGTGACTAGTAAATTATCTAAAGCATTTTAAAAGATTGAATAAAACCACCAAAAAGCTAAAATAGCCCAAGAATGGACAAAATCAGATAAATTTAAAACAGAATAATTATGTGTTGCAACCTGGAAAACAAGATATGTCTTAACTATATTATATCATAACATCCTTTACAAAAGTGTCACACTTTGAAATCATTCTTGTTTGTTGCCTGCTACAATATGGCAAAAAAAGAGAAGATTCAGCTAATTTGAAGTTCTGAATCTAGTTCGAAAAAATGGACAAATTACGACTTACAAAATGCCATATCCCAGACTCACTAGGTGAAATACAAGCATTAAGGAGAAAATACAAGCATAGCAAAGAGAGGGAAAGTATATTTATTGTAGTTTTAAAAAAAATTAGGTCAAAATGATTTCAGAATGGTATGATTCTTATTTTCCTGGTGTACCAGATTAAGTTTATTGAAACAAAGGAAAACTCAATGTAAACCTGTTTGCAACATTTATTTTGCCATGATGGTATCCACTGAACAAAGCGAGAGAGATCACTGCTTTTAATACCTTCACCTTCATTCTTTGCAACATCTCACCTTAAAAGGATATTCTTCACTTCCCATGAATACCAAGTGCTCCAAAGTGTGTGGCAAACCATCATCGTCATGAGCCTCGGTTGCTGCATTAACGAAAAAAAAATTTCTAACTTAACGGATGAAAACATATCTCAACTTCCTTTCCTTAAACTATTCATTTAAATGATCACCATTAGTATTCTGAGATTATCAAGGAAAAACTAACTACTATCCAAATGGAATAAAGCGCTTCATCCCTTAGATAATTCAAACCATCCCGAGCCTGCCGTAGCATACTGCCCCATGCACTCTACATGTCTGCAGTACGTGTTCGTGCCGCTACGGTGCGCAGCGCTGTATAAACTTTCTAAGTCATTTCAAGTAATTGATGCCCTTGAAATATTGAATATTGAACGCTTACCAATAGAACTAGCTCTCTCTAGATAAGAGCTTCGTACGTTTCTTTCCAAATTTTTTTTCTCTCTTTTTTTTTTTTTTTACAGGAAAGATGTTTGATAAAGTTTGCTGAGCGGATGAAATCGGAAAAAGGTGAGTACTCGCCGCTTTGCAAAAAATAATGTTTAGTGCTCTCAACTTACCGAGACAAAGGAAACCATTAACCAAAGGACCAGGAACCTTAGCAAAGCAAAATTTAATGCCTGTTCTCTTGGAATGGTATTTTTCGACGAGAATAGAGTCGAGAACTTTAAAGGAACAAAGTTGTTCAAAATTTTCCGCCATCTTCGATCCGAAACAAAAGAGAGGGGCTGGGTCAAGAGTCCACACTGTACCAGCGGATTTTATAGTAAGTACATGCATACTAAGAATGACTCCACGAAAATTTTCAAAATGGCGGCCATCGGAGGAATTGTAGCTCAAGAAAATCAAGGCGGATTTTCGTTTGAAAACTGCAAAAGGTATAAATTTTAAGAACAAGGAATTTTGTTTGATCACCTACCATCAGCTCTAACTTTTTGATCCCATCGTAGAAATGCCATACTGGAGAAAATGGGTGCTAAGCTGCCCACAGCAAGGAAAACTGGTACAACAATTGCGGGAATTGTCTTTAAGGTTAGATTTTATTTACTTCACCCAGATTAGTGATTAATTTGTTCGTAATTAATGCGTTTTAAGAAAAAAATGTCTTCGGAATCGATATTTTTTTTACTGTAAGATCTGTGCATTGGGTCGATTCAACCCCAAAGACATTTGTCATGAGCACATGTAAACTAGTTATGCATTGTATTAATGATGGGATTGTCTGAATTTGTCCACTGTTACCTTTGTAGGATGGTGTCTTATTAGGCGCTGATACAAGAGCTACAGAGGTTAGTATCAGCTTTTTTAGAAACACTTTTAAACATTAATTTTTTTAGATTTGCATTTCTTTTGTGCTGGTAACCAATGAGACTGTTATTGAGGTTTAAAGATATATGAAATAAGGCTTCCTTTAGGCATATTCCTTTTTAACAACTTAAATACTGTAGATAGAGGATATCATACAATTGAAATTCGGGTGTGGGCCGAAAATCAATAGTAGCAAACTCCTTGCCGAATTACAGGCTTGGCTTCTATTCCTTCTTAACTGTACAATTAAGCCTTTTGGAATTATTTCTGCCTAACCTTATACTACTTTAAAGAGAAGCTCTAGTCAGCCCTGCAGGTAGTACTTGTTTTACGCCATTTCATTCTTTTATTGAAGAAGCATGCACTTAATCAAGTATGGTATTATAAAGAAATGTTGCTAGCTTCTCCTCAACTTGTGGAAATTCATTAGAGTCTTATCACTGAAGAACATCTTTGAGGGTGAGCCGAACAATAAAACAGTCCATAGAACTCACAATAACACAATTTCCTGGTTTATTCCGCTTCAATCTAATTCACAAAACTCTCACTAAATTTGATGGAAAAACTTTCCATAAACTCGCGCTCTCACAACCTTCTAGTTCTTTTTCTCACACGCATGTGCTCACCACCTTATTTGGTAGTACTGCTCAACATCACAAAACTGTGAGGGGTAGGCTTGGTAAAACTCTCATACAAGGGCAAATTTTAGTGCATGTGAAATATCATGATAGAGGCTGCCATTCTTCACTAAAAATAGTACAAATCTACATGCACGTTACTCTGTTTGTGGTTTTTTTTGTTGTTTTTGGCTCATGATCTTGACATATGTTTCATTTTTATTGCTTGTTACTTTGTAGGATACTGTTGTTGCAGATAAAAATTGCTCCAAGATCCACTACATAGCTCCCAATATTTAGTAAGTACTTAAAACATAGACCGCCAATAGTGACCAGCATCTGATTTCTTCTCACAATATTTCCTCTGAATCACACAGTAAGGTCACAAGAATAAAGAAAATGATCACCTAAAAAAGAATATCTGGATTGTTCAACAAATTCTTTGACTAGGGAATGTATAGAGAACAGAATATGCATACTGATTTTAGGGTGGAAGGGGTTAAACTTTTGTGTCAGTGTTTTCTGACTTAGTGAGACACTTTGAACTTTGTGTACCTGTGTGCATAACATTTCTTAGTGACTGATGTAATCCATTTATCTGCTAATTTATAAAATTCACCCATTCCAAACTTTCTTTTTCAGCTGCTGTGGGGCTGGTACTGCTGCTGATACAGAATATGTCACAAATCTTATCTCCTCCAACATTCAGCTCCATAGCTTATCCACTGGACGACAGGTAATTGTATTAATCATTTATATGGGCTTTGCTAGTTAGATAATTTACAACAATGAGCTCTGTGATAAAATATCGACTTGCTTAGGTTTGATTTACATGTCAAATTTACATGTAGGGAAGGTGACATTAGTTTTCCTTGCTAGGAACTATAATTTTTAAACTTGGCATTTTACAAAAGTGGAGACTGTGCAAAGGAAGGCTTCATTGAAAGATGAAACTTAATGCTAAATGGTTTGCTGATTATAGAGGGAAAGTCTGGACCTTGGCTGATTTTATGATACAGCTCAGTATTTCATTTCACTTTCCTTTGCAGGCCAGGATTGTTACAGCTTTACGCATGTTGAAACAGCTGCTCTTCAGGTATTTAATCTAGACAGATTAAAGAAAGTGCAATTCTTACTCATAATGCATGTACATACCTGTATTTTCCATAATTTGTTGGACATTTCTCCTAACACTTACTTCTTTCAGAACTGACATCACTTAGTCTATGCTGTTCTTTGTTCTTTAGATATCAAGGATACATCAGTGCTGCACTTGTACTTGGGGGTGTAGACTTAAATGGCCCCACACTTCACACTGTCTACCCTCATGGAAGTACTGATAAGCTTCCATATGTCACAATGGGTAAGTAAATATCAGGTAGATGCACATAGCTCATCAAGAAGGTGAAGAAGGTCATTGATTTAGGTGGTTATGTACATGTGCAATGTGCACATAATTATACAGATCAGGCATTACAGTAGGTCAATAAGTGGTTTGAACTGGAGTAATATTTGATCATGAGTTGTCATGATTGTCTCTCCAAAAGTAGTCCGTTAAAGTACTGTTATCAGTGACAGTGACCAGCTTTTTTACATCATGAGCTAAAGATATCACTTATGTCAAGGGTCATGTAAAGTGATTCTTTGAAATGATTTAATAACAATTACTTATTTGTTTAAATTTAAGGTTCTGGTTCCTTGGCTGCTATGTCTGTGTTTGAGTCACGATACAAGCCCGATATGGAGGTAATCACTTGGAACTAAAACTTTTGCGTGATGATGGTGAACATTGTAAAAGAGTTGTTGCAGTTATTAAGGCTTTGTGAATTATGTTTGGAATTATAGTTATATTTTGTCTTTTTTTTTTTAGCTTGAGGATGCTAAACAACTTGTTCGTGATGCAATTGCTGCAGGAATATTCAATGATTTGGTTAGTAAATTTTTGCTTTGATGTTAAAAGTGAAGCCTGTGTGTTTAGATTAGCCACATTTTTGTTTGTATGAGCATAACTTGTGAAGCAATTTTTTTAATAAATTGTTTTCTGGCTTTGATCTGCTTTGTAGGGATCTGGCAGTAATGTTGATCTATGTGTCATAACCAAAGAAGGAACACAATACCTCAGGCCTTATGATGTGGCAAATGAGAAGGGCATCAGGCAAGGAAAGTACTCTTACAACAGAGGCACCACAGGTTTGTTGCAAGTGTGAACCACTGAACATCAAAAGTAACACCAACAACAACTTAAACAACAGAAATAACTTGACTGTTCACATTTTGTTAGGGAGAACTATTCCTTAAGACCCAAAGAAGTATTTTAAAATCACCAAAAAAGCTCAACCCTAGCCCTTGCACAGTTTTTAATTTACCACATGCTTGAACATTTAAAGGTAAGTCAAGTGAAAAAAAGAGTGTGCAAGTTTTCCTCTTTCATGTTTCCAACCATGTACAATTTCTGAGACCAGTGCAATTCCTTTCAAATTTATTGATCTAAAAATGTAAACATGAAAGATCCTCAACCAATTTTTAAGCCTATATCTTTTTACACCTGATATACTTTAAAGTCCATATTTTGAATATTGCAAAGCACCATTAAGACATACACAATTTATTTATATGTGCACGATCGCAGTAAAGCACTATTTAAGCAATAGTGAAAAATCAGACCTGAAAAAATTCAGGCCTGTTCGGGATTCAAACCACAGACCTCTGCAATACTAGTGCAGCACTCTACCAATTGTAGAGAGAATCATTGAGAAGTTAAGAAAAGTTTACTCCCAGTTCAAAGTTGTGTCACTCTGTATAATTATGGCTTACTATTGCTTCTTCTGCCAAAATACAATCTGACAAATTCATTTTTTATCACGTCTCTGCAGCTATTCTAACAAAAGATGTAAAACCCATCATGATGGAAGTGACAGAGACCAAAGTAACAGGAGAAGCCATGGAAATGTGATATTTCCATACTTTTTGTTTATTCCCTATTGGATTTGTACTCTCATAATAGCTGTAGTTAGAACTGCTACGCTAAGCTGAGACTCTTCTAAAACTAAACAGTGTAACTGCTTTATCAGAAAGTCTACAAGGAAATGTGTGCCATGTTAATAGAGAGGTTTGAAATAAAAGGAAAATGCGCAGGACAGCAGTGACTGTGTTTTGTTTAGTGCAACATTACTACCAGTACTCCACCCTTATTCCAACCAGACGTAATAAATATTTGAGAATCATAATGATTTTAGTTTGTGGGTAGACTTAAAACAACTATCAATCTTGAAAAAATTTTAACGATTGTCTTCCCATTGGTATATTCTACAGAGACTCTTCTTCTCGAAATTAGATGAGAAGATCTTTATGTATTCTCTACATACAGTTCTCTTTATAAAATAGACTTACCATCAAAAAAATTACAGGGGCTTAACTATTTAGCTACTAAGGGCATTGTTGTAAAGATGAGGGAATGAAAAACCTTGAAATGATTTGTTTGCAGCAGAAGCTAAGCCTAAAAACATTGTCATTCAGAGAATGCTGAAGGAATGGGAGTCATCAAAATCATTTAATTCCCCTCACCAAAGAAATGACGGCCTATCCCTCATGCCAGCTTGCAAAAAGGCTCCTGTTTAACTAATGAATAAAGGCTGATAGTTTCTAAAGAAACTGTTTGGGGCTGCGTCGGTGGGGGTAACGAAATAATTTAAAAATATCAACAAAGTTGAAATGGTAAATTGGCCACCGCGTTACAATTATAAAAGCTGACATTTCGAGTGTTAGCTCTTCATCATTCACTCCGACGAAGGGCTAACGCTTGAAACGTCAGCTTTTATAATCGTAACGGTGGCCAATTTACCATTTCAACTTTGTTGATATATTCAAATTATCCTGTTTAACTAAGGTGAGGACTACTCTATGCTGAGCTTTGGGTCATTGACGAGTGGTTCAGGAGAGAAACACTACCCTCCTCACACAAGCTGAGGGTATACATCAGGCCGGGTAGCCTATTCAAGGCACTTAGTAAAATGGAGCAAAATATCATGGGTAGTGGAGAAGTAAAAAGTAAAGAAAGGTTTGGGTTGGAAACAAACCTCCCTCTTTTTTCACTCATGGGCCTTTAAAACACTGTCCACTACTGTTCTTCCTTTGTCTAAGTGAACGATTAGGAGATGAACCCGTGCTTCTCAGATACTTTCAACTGAGCTACAAAGCCACATGCAGAGAGGAATGCAAACTTGAGAAGAATTCTCTGTCCAGAATTTGAAAAGAACTTACTTGTACTGAACAAATGTCAATTTAGCACTTTTTTCAAACCATATTAGTGAAATCACAGTATTCATCAGTGGGTAATAATTATTGGAAGCAAATATGATAGAGACAAGGAATTAGGTCTCCTGTTTTGTAAAATGAGATTTATTAGCAATCTTGAAGAGAGTTGCCATTTTGAGAGACACAAGGTCTCAGACTTATGCAAAGTGCCAAAGTTGTTATTTCTAGGTACACCCTGAAACTATATTGCACAACTTGCTTAAAGTAACATACATTTTACACACTAAATGGATTTATAAATAAGGTGAAAGGCAAGAGGATGATAAAACATGTTTAGACTTGAGACTTCAGAGGTGAGATCTCTAAAAACCACTTTTGTAGTTAAAATCCAGTTAGCAATTTGTAAAAATTAATATTTGAAAAGTTGCAACATGTTATTTTCACTGATGGGGTTTAAAGCAACTTAGTTCTTTTTGAGAGAAGGACAAAAAAAAAAAAAAAAAAAACTTAGAGGTGTAAATTTGCAGCTTATATTTCTGCATTATCAATAAATGTTCATTCACCTGTGCAAATTATGTAATGTTTGCTACATTTAATTTCACGCTGTGAAATTCCATTTTGCATGCAGTTCACTGTGAATTGACATTGTAAACCCAATTACACTGTATCCACTGAGAAAAGTTCTAAAGTTCAGGCAATTTAAAAAATCTGGAAATGCTACCCTACAGTTAAATGATCAGAATTTTTCAGTTTTAAATTTCTTGACCATTCATATTCATCAGCAGGTTTCTCTCATTTTTCGAGAATTTCTTTATTTTCACTCAAGTTTTAAAAATTAAGATATGTTACAAGGTACAATCAACCAGGAATTTTAGGGCATTAACATTTGTAATAAATTACTCAGTGTGTCACTAATACAACACACATCAAGTTTTTTAAAATTATTGTCTCATTTGGGGTGAAGAGGGGGACTGGTGAAGATTGCCTGCATGCATCATTTGTGCCACTTCATTAACTTCTGTGATCCCTGGCCTCTGGTCTGGATCAGATTTAATACACCGACTCACTAAATCACGCAACTGCAAGAATAGGCACATATGATCTTGATTAATAAAAGAAAAATGTTAAGTCTGCACTTAGCCAAGAGGAACCCAAGATGCTGAAGCTCATCCCAATCTCCATACCATGACACCCATGGGAGTAGTGCAACTCCCCCTGGATGATATGCTTGTTTTAACACAAGTCACCTCCCCCCTGCAGCATTTTGTCAAGCTTTACTGACATTTCAACTGTGAGAATAAAATAATTGTCTTGCTCAGGGTCACAACAAAACACCCCAGCTGAGGTTTCCAACCTGGCCCTCTCCACCCCAACTCTTGCATGCCAACTGTTGGGTCAATACATCTCTCACACACCATAATTAGTAACTGTTACCAATTTTGACAACAAAGTCAACCATTGGAGCAAAGATAGATGACTGTCATTGGAAGTAACTGAGATTTTGACAACCTGAGGGTAAATCACTATCAGAGTCCACTGAAAAGTTTTTTTCACCAGAGGAGGATAATGCAGTAAATGGTTTGAACCCAGGGGTAACATGTGAAGGTGTAGTCTGATCGTCCGGGTGAGTGTAGTCCTGAGGAGGATAAGAACCCACCCTTGGGGGTTACTCCATGGTTCAATATATTTACTGTTTAATACTACTAATTTAAAAGAAACTATTCTGGCCACTGCATTTTTTCTATAAAGGAAAAAAATTCTCATACTTGTAAGGGTGTAATATTTATACAAAAGAAAACAAACAAACAAAAAAGATGAAGAAGAAAGCGGTTCAATTGTGAAAAACATGCTACATTGTACTACCTTTTCAGAGTAATGTTCTGCTGGCAAAGGGGGGTAATCACAAGATTCTATCTTCTTACACAAGGAGTACAGATTCATTTTGTCACCATAGAAAGGTGACTGGAGGGCAGCCATCTGTCAAAGCAATTTGTACAAAGAAGACCACAAATTATTTAAATATAACACTTTTTCTTTCATTATCACCTTGTATAGGGTGTGGACAAAACCTGGCCTAGGCCATGGCCTACCCTGTGGCCTACCTGTGGTCAGATTTTTAAAACATAAAAATAAAATCAGTAAGAGTCGAATGAATACGCTGGTGTACAATTATCTGTCTCTGAAAAGGGTATACTAAGAGGTCACTAACATGATTTTCAACATATGAGGGAATGAAACACTGCAAATATCACAGCACTCAACCATAACAGTAGGTTAAGGGGGAGGGAAGAGGAGGGGCCAATATTGCATGGTCCCAGAGGATCTACAAATGGCAGCTTTAAGCAGGCTGTCAGTTGGTAACATTATAGTGGAGTGCTGGTGTAAAAATGTAATGAACGGCATTATATTGGAGAGCATGCATATCCAGGTAAGAAAACGCAAACATCACGTGCCAGGCCAATTTTTTAAGTGCCCTCAAGTGCTGTAGAGTATTGAATTTGCAATGAGCACCCCGGGACACGCATGCATTGTCTTTGTAAACATTTCGCAAACGTTACTTGCTTTTCCAATGAAAGGGCCAGTATTGCACTAATTTGAAAGGTGAGCTGATATGATGATGTTTGCCCAAAAGTTGCATTTAACCGGCTCCTGTTCCTCGATTTCCTTATTCTATCAGAAGGTTAAGAAATTTTTATCAGAATGTGGCCGCCAAAACAGCAGAAGAAAGTTGTTGGTAAGACAGTACTCAGGAAAACGTTGAAAGGTTTCCAGCAATGCTATCCTTTTAAAAATCTGACCACCGGTAGGCCATAGGGTAGGCCATAGGGTAAGCCACAGGGTAGGCCACAGGGTAGGTCACAGGGTAGGCTACAGGGTAGGCTACAGGGTAGCCATGGCCTAGGCCAGGTTTTGTCCACACCCCCTTGCAGATAGTATCATCACTATTCAGTAAGTCCTACTACGGTGCATATACCATCAGTTAATTATTATAGTTGAACTTGTGTCCTGTGGATACTGCCAAATAATACCCTCAAGGATAATTTGACAGCATTCTCTTCACCTTCTGGTACCTTTAGCTAGTGTAACTTACCTCGTATAAGAGACAACCCAAAGACCAAATATCAGACTTGAAATTATATCCAGTTTCATGTATCCTCTCTGGTGACATGTAATATGGTGTCCCCACTGACAATGAAAAAAATTGCTTTCAAATATTAAGTATCCACAAAATTTCACCAATCTTACTTAACTAGCTAACCTAGGTTACGCCACTTACATGAGTATCATATCACTACAACAGTCAAGTTTATGGCTAATGCCTAGACTGTCATTCTGTATTGATCTTCCACTTGCACAAAGGTTGGGAACTTGTGACAGTGTATAACTATTATCAAAGTTTAACCCTGAAAATTTGAGTTCAGCTCGGGTTTCTAGTTGTGTAGATTTGTGTCATCGCATCACTTAAATTTCCCCTTGTAAGACTCAAACTGAAGTCACATTTCCAAGTGTAGACTTGTCTTAGTGTAGCAATGTAATTCTATCCTTAGATCTCTGGCTCACATCTACTCTGATATCCTTTGGGAGTAGACTTGTGTCATAGTGAATGTAACTTTACCCTGATATAGTGAGCTCATGTGTCTTGAGTCATCTATTAAATGTTAGTCTCTTAGGGGTTTGGCATGGCTAAATTAAATGAACCCTTTTAATCCCAGATCTCATTTTTATCCATTCTTCTTACTGTCTACCATACAATTCTTGTGATGTTAGCTTGGAGAATTAATTTTGTTATGGTGTACACAAATAATCCCGGCCCTTATTGATATTTTTCTTTATTCTTATTACTTATCTGCTAGACATTGTATTGATATTGTAAGGGGAAATTCTGTCTTAGTCAATAATGGGATTTTAAGGGTTCATAAAATCATCAGTAGGTATAGGAATACTTTTTTGTCACCTAGAGAATGTGCAGCAGTAGTCTTAGAACTAAAATATCTTCCAAGACCAAGGTCACCGAGCTTTACCACACCAGATGCTGTTATGAAGACATTAGCAGGCTTGATGTCTGTAGAGAAAATGCGTTAACAATTGAAAGGCTAGTCTTCTGAAAACCACCACAACAGTAACGTCGCAAAATTGACTCTTCTCTGAAGAGGTAACAAATGTAAACTTCATTAATAGGAAAAAATAATCCTCTTTGCTAGAGAAAGCATAGTGTAAAACTCGATCTGTAGGTCTTAAAGTATTACAGCAATCAAATATTTACAGATGTCAGAGTGAGTGAGGGTGCTTAATATATTCATGCTGTTGTCAGTGACTCACACCTCGAAAACATCATGCGAACAGATTTGCTCATAGCAAGGCAGCCTCATAGGATGGGGAGGTCTCTTTGCAGAAAGCATAGTATACCTCAAGCTATGATACAAAAATGCAGCAGGCACAGAGTTCAATAGCCCTTTTCACAGTTCCCAGCGCCATATTGGATGTGTAACCGCGCAAACATGATAGCGAGGTTAGTGTTGAGTTGCGTTGCGAGTTCTAGTGAGAGTTTAGTGAGATGTGGTGGTGCTCTGTCCTTTTCATTGAGATATTTCGACAATGAACGATACTTTCCCTATGCAGGATATTCCTCCTTCTTCTTCGAAAAGGAGAGGAAGACACTGTGCCGCTTTTTGGTTGTGCTAATAGCTATTATGACACAACAGGCAATCCAACAGGTCTGCATTTCTTCTTGTTTCCGAATGACGTCCAGCAGCAAATCAGATGGTGCAATCTCCTGAAACGCCAGCATGGAAAGGACGGATTCTTCATCACAAAATCAACTTCTTTGTGCTCAGAACATTTCAAAACGGAAGACATGCGAAAAAACGTGGGCAGGTCGCTGGAAATTGGTGAAAGGTTTATAATGTTTGTACGGTTGTTTTGTTGCTTGGATACCAAAAGAAAATGGTGCTTTGATTTTCGGTATTGTAGTGTTTATGCTGGGATTTTTTCTCCCTATTAAAACGGTGACATTTACATTTCTTTGTGCACTGTGGTCTTATACGATATCTGTGAACTGAATGTAAAATTATAAAATTATAATGTAAAATTAAAAATTTAATAAAATCATGAGTTTATTATTATATATATGGGCAGAACAATCTCGATTAAACTAGTCAGTACTGAAATAAACACGGAAAATGCCTGCTTAAAGGGTCCCAATAGCAACTGTGACAACTCAAGAAGAGTCATTTGAAGTTGAACAGGAATTATTTCACCAAGAAGTTGAAGCAGCTGTGTCAACTGTCAATGCTACTTCATCTCCACCAGCCCTGCAACAATTAGATGTTCTTAAGCTGCAACGGGAAATAGAGCTACTGCAAGTACAATTAGCTGACTTGAAAGAAAAACTAAGTGAAGTTGAAAATGAGGGGGATATTTATTGGCGTGCCAATTTTCAATTGACAAAATTAAAGATGATGAGTCTGTGGTTCTATTTTATACTGGATTCCCAAACTATGGAGCACTCATAAGCTTCTATAATTTTATTGAACCAATGCTGGCAAAGATGCAGTACTGGAAAGGAGAGAAATTGTCGAAAGAGAGACAGCCATACCAAACAGATGATAACAGAAGCCAGGGCCTTCAAGAAACTGTCATTCTTGGATGAATTTTTGCTCATACTTATGAGACTAAAGGCTGGGTTATTTGTACAAGATCTCGCTGATAGATTTGGGATCAGCAAGAGCCTGGTGTCCAGAATCTGCATTACATGGATTAATCTCAACTATGTGGAACTAAAAGAACCTTTCCCATTTCCAGCACAAGAACTTGTTCACAAGAATATGCTGCAAGGGTTTGCTAAATATGCAACAACTAGGATCATTTTAGACTGTTTATTTTTTCTTCTGTGAATAATAATGTTAATTATTGTCAATAGGCTCTTCGAAATGTTATGTTTGAAGAATAGAATTTTGAAGCTCCTTCCCATAAAGACAGTTTAACTCGCGTTTTATTGTCATGCCAATCACTTCCCTTATTTACACAATGTACAATGGTACCTTATCTTGATTTCACAAGCCCAACATCATCTTTTTTTCCCTAAGTACTAACAACATTAATATTAATATTTCTGAATGTAAGGAAAGATTACACCTAAATCAATTTGAGCATTACATTTGAGCTGGTGAAGGTGAAGCAGCATTGACAGTTGACACAGGTGCTTTAACTTCTTGGTGAAACAATTCCTGTTCAACTTCAAATGACTCACCTTGAGTTGTCACACTTGCTACCGGGACCCTTTTAGCAGGCATTTTCCATAGTTTTCTCGGTACTGACCAGTTAAATCGAGATGGTTTTGCCCATATATATAATAATTAAACTCATCATTTTATAAATTTATAATTTTACATTTTAATTGTACATTACAATTTTATAATTTTACATTCAGTTCACAGATATCGTATAAGACCACAGTACTCAAACAAATATAAATATCACCTTTTCAATAAGGAGAAAAAAATCCCCCCCCCCCCCCAAAAAAAAAACAAAAATCCCAGCATAAACACTTCAATACCGAAAATCAAAGCAGGCATTTTCTTTCGGTATCCAAGCAACAAAACAACCGTACAAACATTATGAACCTTTCACCAATTTCCAGCGACCTGCCCACGTTTTTTCGCATGTCTTCTGTTTTGAAATGTTCTAAGCACAAAAAAATTGATTTTGTGATGAAGAATCCATCCTTTCCATGCTGGCGTTTCAGGAGATTGCACCATCTGATTCACTGCTGGAAGTCATTCGGAAACTAAAAGAAATGCAGACCTGTTGGATTGCCTGCTGTGTCATAATAGCTATTAGCACAACCAAAAAGCGGCACAGTGTCTTCCTCTTCTTTTCGAAGAAGAAGGAGGAATATCCTGCGTAGGGAAAGTATCGTTCATTGTCGAAATATCTCGATGAAAAGGACAGGGCACCACCACATTTCACTAACTCTCACTGGAACTCGCAACGCGACTCAACACTAACCTCGCTATCATGTTTGCGTGGTTACACATTCAATATGGTGCCGGGAACTGTAAAAAGGGCTATTGTAGTTACTAAGTTCACCAACCTCTGTGCATGACACGTCTTGAATGCATGTGCTCCAGAGCTGCAGTCAGTTGAACAAAGTATTTCCTGAAACATCAAATGAAACCAATTAATGTATTTACAGATCTGAAATTCTAACACTGAAAACATGCAGGTTTTGTGTTAAATGTGCACATAAATGATAAAAGCCATGCCAAATTAAATAAAAATAAATAAAATTTTATCCTTGTTCAGGTTTCTTCTCACCCCTACTGAACAACAAAAAAAATTGATAACCTGTACAAGGGTTCCCAAACATTTTGACCATGATTGGTTGACTTCCCTATAAATACCAGCTCAAAGGGAAACATTCCACTACCACTCTCAGCAGTTTCACATGTGATTCTGTCAGTCTTAATGCCACCCTTCACCAACTCCCACAAAACAGCTGGAAGATTGATGTAAATTCTAAAAATCCACTGGTCAGGATTGACAGTAAAGCAGATATTTTCTGCATAATCACAACTACTCTCTTCAATGTTTACAGTCAATACTTACCAAACTGTCCTCTCTGGAATCAATCTGTCCTGTTTTTTGAAATGCTGTTTGAAATGAACAAAAAAAAAAACAACAACAACAACAACAAAATAAAAATTTACATTTCATGCAAATGGTTCTTTTTGAAAACCTAACAAGTAGTTCGTTTCTTATTGCAATAAATTATTATTAGACTCCTAATGCATCTTTTTTCATGTTTTTCAGGCTTTATTACTGAAAAAAGGGAAGAAAATAAATAATTATACAGTTGGTCCATTAACAAATTTAAGATCTCATGGTATTGTTATTTGCAAAAAAATGAAACAAAATTCTTGAACACCAAACCAACTACAAGCAGCCAAAATTGACTACTAGTTGGACTGTGTATATGTCAATCTTATAAATAGACAATGTAATAAGAGAATAGATGCCTTGAAGCCGTGTGACTCAGTGTTCTCTTATTCCAGTGGTAAATGGTAAAATGTACCACCTGATGCACTCCTAACTACCGCCTAAAATTGCTTGGAATTCTTAAAAAATTAAACAAGTAAAAGGATTGCTCTTCTGGTTTAAAAATGTCTTTTATCTGTCATGCTTAAATTAAGGGAGAACAATGGCACCCTAGTGACATCACATTACAGATTTTTCATGCTTCTTTACAGACTATTACATCCACTTTCTCATTTTAAAAAAGTCACCTGTTGTGATTTATCTAAGACATTTGAATGCAATAGTATTTGTTTCACAAATGTTTTCACAAAATTAATAAACTGTTAAAAAACCCTGCAGATAAGCCACACCCTGAATTTAGCAGCTAAAATTTTGGAAAAAAAATTTTTTAAAAGAAATCAAAAGAAATCCAAAGTAGATTCTTGATAAGTCTTCTTAATCTACTGTTCATTGAATGTAAACTCACTATTGACATTGCAACAGAAAATACTTCAAAACCAACAATTTTAGCACTTTAAATATAATGAATATTGTTTCTTCTTTGATCTATGATCTTTTTCTGGTATTTGTTGACAGGAATTTCTTCATTCAACACAGTTTTTCAGTAGATTTTTACATTACAACAAAAATGGGGGCAGAACATTCAAAGCGTAGTAACCAGGCATTAGATTGGATGCAAAAATAGAAAACTCGACACCTTTTTCTAATGTTCTTGCAGATAAGCTGCACCCCCAATTTCTAGCAATGATTTTTGGAAAAAAGGTGTGGCTTATCTGCAGGTTTTTAAGGTAGTTTTTACTGATTAGTAACCGTACTTTGTGTCATCCAATTTGTATAGGTAATAACATGATTTTGAGCGCAGTTTGGTGTTAATGATTACACGAGCCTTTATGGATAGTACAATTGGAGGTCTTTGAAAAGTTTAAAGTACTTATTACTCCAAATTGTGCAGGAAATCTTGTTACTTGTTAATAATTCCATGAAAAGAGCATCAAAAGTCGAGACACATGCATAAAATTTTGACAGCACACCCACTATTTCCGCTTGTGTTGCACAATCATGGAAAATTTTATATGAATATTATTATCCCTGTTTATCAGTTATATGATTCAAGACTGGATTTATCATGCAGTCCTGTTATCAATATCAATAAAATATATGTACCGGTACATGTAAATGACTGTGTAAGTTGTACCTTTATCATTCTTGATAAATCCCCTGCATCTGCTAATTCCAATACAATTACAAGCTGTGGACAGTTGAATAAAAAAAAAACAAGATTATTTGAGTCGTTAGTGATCGAGTTAGGAAAAATCAGATACTGTACAGCAATTGTAATCTGGTTTTCTACTTTTTTTCTATATGACTAAAATTGAAAGACAGCTGCTTCTTGTTTCGCACAAGTGAGTGCTGGTGCTGGTCTCTTGTGCACAAATTTTACTTTCGGAAAGAAACAATCAGCTCAGAGCTGCAAACTACAAGTTTTGTTGCTGCACAGGTAGGACAAAAAAAGAATTGATATAGCATAAACATACCTCATTATTCTCTATGAAAGAAGCCAAATACTTTATAACATTGGGATGGTTTAGTTGCTGGAAGAAGATAAAATTAATTTTAGATAGTGGGCATGATTTTCTGACTAAGTTTAAGAGCATTCTGAACCTAAAAGGGTGGAGGGGCATTTTCCCCAGGAAATTTTAAATTTTGAACTCAAGCCTTCCAGGTGACCCTTTTCCTGAATTGTAGGGTCTTCATCTGTATGGTTTTATTGTCCTCAGAAGCCAACTTACTTGGATAGGTTGTCTGAATGTAATGACGTTTGTCAACAGGCTGCAGGTAGCCTCTAGGCTCATTTTACGTGGGTATATACATCTACCTGCTAACCAGCTACAGCTATTCTTTTCAAACCCCAAGAAGAGTTGTTGGTAACTAAAATTTTCATGCCACCGAATTTTGATTATGTTTCACAAACATAAACTGGAAAGTAACATGCTCTTAAAGTGCTGCCAACCCCTATTTTTTTTTTGACACAATAAATCTCCTTGTCTTGCTGTTAACAGTAAAATATTTTTCATGAATTTCAAAGATCCCAAAATTGGCCTCCTTCATGTTCACGACTAAAGTTTTACATTGCAACCTTGTAGAATGGTTCTTGGGATGACATTACAACCTTCCTCTACCCAGGTCCCAAGATGCATGGTCGTGAACTTAAAAAATTGAGGTATTTAAAACTGCTTGTCAAATTGCAAGGTGTTATTCTTTCAATGTTATGATCAGTAAAACAATAAAATTTCTCCTAGTGGCAAAAAATTTTTGTAGTGGAGATTAGTGGCACTTGCAATCTATAATATAGAATTTTCCCATTTCTTAACAAAACTTGTAAAGTCAATCTGATGCATGTTTTGAAAACTTTGGAGATTTAACCACAGACACCCTTAAAAACTTCCAACAGGAACAAAACCATCTGCAAACTCAACCAAATGTATTTATGGGAGGCAATTGCTCCGGACTAAATGTTTACCTGAAGTAACTTTATCTCCTTTATACAATCTTGTCTTGCTTTTGCATCCATCATTTCAAAGATCTCAAAGAGTAACATAGGAAAGAAAACTTATTAGATAACCACACATATCAGTGGGAAATATTTAGGGAGTTGGCAAATAAATTAATCATCATGAAACTATTAGATATGTTATAACAAATGGTAGATATTAACTATTTTCACAACTCCCCTGCCCCGATAGATATAATTGTCTGGAAAAGCTTGAAAATAACTTGCCGAAATCATATAACTCAACTGAAACTCAAAAAAATAATCTGGCCCCCTCTCTGCAAAGTTGTAGGTATGCTTTATATCATGTTTTATGTGCAAATTGAAAAGCAGGTAATCAATTAGAACATTGTCGTTCAAAGCTCCAATAATGACTTGTATTGATGAGGAATTTTCTTCCAAAAATCACTCTCAATAAACTTGACGAAGCAGAAAGCATTGATAATCGTAACAAACAAATTGGCAAATTGGTTTGTTTATCTGGCTGCTCTTTTATTCTCCTTTTTCAAATAATGTAGAATTATCAAAACAGCATCAGTTGGGTGTAAGAAAGATGTTACCATATCGATCATCATGTACATCAAATTCTAGCCCATCCACTACAAAAGATTGTAGCATTGGAGGAGAGTGAGGACAAGCCGATGAATAATGTTGTTTGCACTTAATCCGAGAAATTATTAACCTTGCATAATTCTTTCATATTCAGAGGAAAATTGTTAATGAACATTCCACCCCAAGTACAAGGCTGCAAATATCTAACAGGCAGTTGCCGGTCACGTTGTCTGGTCAAACATGCTTTTGCTCGGACACTACCCATTTTTGGCCGGTCAAATTTTAACAGTAGGAACTCTTGTGATAGTGAACCCAGATTGCACAGTAATCCTTTTACAACTAAAAAACAACTGAATCCAAGTCGGTCTGGCAATAAAAATTACAAGTCAATAATTTTACTACTCTTTACTGCAGAAGCAGCCTCGCATTGAGTATGTAGAAAGGTTACACAAGATACAACCGCAATTGTCCGTTTTACTTTACATCTGGCAAACTCACTTATAATTAAATATTACACTCAGAGCCCTTTTAAAGTTACAGTTGTGAATTTTTGTTATAGTGAAAGAGTGGTCGGATTCTCCAGGTTTTGGGCCTTTTGCTCGCTTTTTGCACTTTGCAACAAATGCTACTTGAAGTATTTTTGATGCAGCAAGATTGTTCTTCGTGAGGGTGCTTTCTGATCATTCAATCAATCAAACAATCAATCACTTTATTTAAGAGCAAATGATGGTATCTACCCAAAGGTAAAACCCTCTACTAACTGGGAACACTTAAATAAAGTAAATAAAATAATGAAGACACGATGATTTGCGGTCGTGACAGGACTTGATGACATCATGGAAATTTGTGACTGCCGGGAATTTCTCAACCACTAATTTGTTTACTTTCATATTGTTTTTTTTTTTTTTTTTCTTTTGAAAACATGACTGTGTCCCTTGTGATTATCAAACAATTAAAAATTAAAATTTCTTTGAACAAGTCGGTAAAGGACTGGACAAGATGTCCGGCAATCCAAGGTTTTGTCCGGTCAGTACCCAATTTTGACCGGACATTGTCCGTTGACCGGCCGTTATTTGCAGCCTTGAAGTAGCCATTTTTCTTGAACACAATGCCTTCATTGTGCAATCCACTGTCTAAATATAGGCATGGTTTAAAACCCCTGGGGTTGACCATAGATGCAAATTCATGGTGTTGTCTCTAAGCAAACAAATTTGCACCTGGCTTCTGTGTTGCTATCTTTAGAAAGGCTTTTCTCTTTTCTCTTTTTTTTTTTTTTCTGTTGCATGATGCACCTGATTTCTCCTCTATCGGTTTCTGGGTGGATTTCCGACAAACGTAGGAAACTGTTAACCTGCTAGCTGCTATACGTGTAAGGAAGACGTTTTTATTTGAGACTGAGCTCCGTTGTTCAAACTTGAAACCCATTCTTAGTTGGAGTAATAAAAGTTGTTTACATTAAAACCCTGCTAAATTTCCTTTCAGATAAATGGCAGCCTGTGCATGCAACGACTAAACTCACTCCAACAGGCAACCATCTCGAAATTATCATGAACTGAATCGAATTCTTCAGTCGCCAAGCACAGTAAACCAATTATCTGTGCGTGTGAGGCCGAAAATTTCCCCCATTACGAACAGAAACCATAGCAAGGAATTAATCGCGGGCTTAGCATGAGTTCTACCTCTCAATCATCTGTCAAAGTTTACGCTTACCTGTATTTTCTTGAGAGCAACTATGGAGTTGTCTAAATGACATCGTGCCTTGTAAACCACACTAAACTGTCCTTTGCCGATTTTCTTCTCAATTTCAAAATTTTTCTGACTAGTATATTGCAGGCCAATTGGTTGGCCACTATCGGTGGACATATTTTCGCCATTTCCTTCTTCCATTGCAGCCATACTAATCGGTTCTTTAATTTAACAGGTTAAGCGAGCTAACTGTTCGATCACAGATTTCAGTAATCTTGTTGACACCCAGGCGAGGTTTGTTCCTACGTGAAACGGAAGAAAAAATATCACATTTTAACGACACAAAATAAAACAGCTATCTATTTACAAACAAAGGTCGATTACGATAATTCCAGAGAAACGGATAAGGTCTTACGTGTTTCGATAGATAAAACAGTGTTCAATCGATTTTGCATAAATTCAGACTAATGCAAACGGCAGCAAAACTTTCGAAGTAATTATTAACAGTATAAAATCGAACACGGTTAGAAGAACAAGGCTAGATTCTCGAACAGCTCACGAATACACACTTTCTGTGCAACCATATGCAACTTGAGGAAATAAATCGAGCAGTCCCCCACCTAAAATACAGTGAACTACCACGGAATTTGCTCAACCTGAAAAATACTGCAGATGACAACAGCCATTAGCTAGCAGCAACACTTACCGAAACTCACACTGTTTTGGGACCTTCTGGTCACCTGCAACGAGATCCGCAAAGTCTATAAACATCGTGAAACAGTGATCGTCAGTTAAATGAACCCTTGCGCGCTTACAACTTTCCTAATAGCCAGCAAAATTTAACATTCACTCTAGTTACAAGCTCGAGCGTAACTCACACCGGACAAGCGAAACGACTTCACCAAATTTACATTCGGAACTTCTCCATCGAGAAAAGACTTACCTTGCGAAAAATAATTGTTAAAAGCTCTGCATATCAAACTAAAGTAGCTTAACACTTAAATAGCGAGCGTCCTAGGAAAATTACACAATAAACTCCACCAAGACAAGATGGGTCAATGACCGAAAACGCTGCTTTGGTCGACTTTAAAAGGAACTTCTCGGAAGTAGTCCATGATTCAGTTCGCGCGGATTCCGCTAAGCATACAGACCACAGCCGGGCAGCGAACGGAAAAGGAATATTTTGATCAACCCTCTTTCTCATAAGAAATTTTAATTGAGAAATCCATTATTTTTCCCCTTTCCTCATTGTTATTTAAATCATCCTTAGGAAAAAAGACAAAATCAGCTGGAGAACTTTAGCCACTCGTGATAACGCGTTTAAAAAAAAAAACCACAATCATTTCTGGAATTCAAATTTGACTTTCCAAATGCGCTGCTGATAAATTAACTGGTAATTTTCAATCCGATTATCTTACCACAGAGGATCAAATTCACCGATTGAAAGAAAAGCAGTTCACAATTTGTGATAAATATTTGTGACTGGATTTACTCAAGTCTTGCGCGGTGTTGAATTCCTATTAAATATAAATCAAATCGATAAATCATCGGCTTATCACGCACGCATTCATTAAAACAAAAGGGAAGCTCAAAGAGGATTTATTCACTCTCTTCCGCTCTCTTATTCTTAATTCCGATGGCATTGATTGTCTTATCTTTTATTTCTTCCTTGTCTGAATACGCTTCCTCGTCACGTTAGCTTTACAATACCAGCATGATGGCAATAAAAACATTATGGGGGTTGCCGGACCAAGATTTCTTTCCTCAGTTTTATTGGCAGTGCTGACTGGAAAAGAACATCTTTTGCCCTTTTCCGAAAACTGACAAGCTTGTTTTAGAACAAGGTGACCCGGTGTCAAGGACTCAAGCGTGCAACCGTGATTGGTTATGCAGAAATTATACTCCAGCCGAACCTTTTCACTGATACATATATCTTTTTAGACGTTTTGTTGTATAGTATCGCTGAGTACTTTTACGAGTTGTCCCGTATTTTGACGAGCCCGTAGAGCGAATCAAAGTGTAAACAACGAGTAAAAATACCAGCGATACTACGCAACAAAGCGTGTAAAAAGAGATTATTCAACGCGCTAAATTCTTATTTCAGTGTGCGTGAATTTCACGGATATTTCTAGAGAACAAATATCGTGCGATACTCGTTTCGCGCGTTATTTGTACGAGGCACAGTTGGATGACAAGTGTGGTTAACAAGCTGTCATCGTTTATTTATACAATGAATAATTTCCATCCTTGATATGCTTGTCACATGTAAAAGGACTTCCAAGGTAAAAGGCAAAGCGAAAAATACAGGTTTTTCGAACCATCTATTGGTAGAGCGCTGCACTAGTATCGTAGAGGTCAGTGGTTCGAATCCCGTACAGGCCTGATTTTTTTCAGGTCTGATTTTCGCTATTGCATAAATAGCGCTATCTACTGCGAGGGTCGTGCATCATACGTATCTAATACCGCAGTTCAAAGTATATGAACTTCATATATTCATTGTATCTATTGAAATAGCCTTAAACATTGAACTTTTGAGAGAAAAGATATCTCAACATCGAAGCAGTGGTATTATTCCTCTTTTACAATCTATTCAGCCTCTTTTATTCTAACCTCTCTCTGCACGGAGTATTTGACAATAATGAAGAACTTTTCTGCACCCCTACCTGCGAGCAGCATAGGATACCAATGGCATAATGATTGGATGTCTATGGCATTTAAACAGGTTTCCGTGTAGGTAAAACGCAGTGCTCCACTTGAGCGCGAAGCCGTTTGATCAAGTTTGTCAAAGCTTTATTTACTGTGGCGATTTTATCACATCTTTTAGCCAATCAGTTTTTCCCCATCTTTTCTTCATATCTTTTTTCCTATCCTAAACAATTCAGATACCATCGTCCTGTTCTAATTCTGTAATAAGTCTCATTCTCTGAATGAAAAGAGACCGTCAAATCCTAGCGTAGCATATTTTATGCCATGTTCCCGCTTTCGTTTTGGCCCTTCGAAGTTCTTATAATTCCTTAGGTTACAACAAACTGTATCTTTAGATAATAAACAAAGCTCACAGTAAACAAGAGAAGTATGTATCTGCCAGTTGAAAGGGAAAAGCCAGAGCGGAAGAAATCTCCAAATCAGTCTTAGCTGCTCTCGAAAATGTCCTTCAACTCTTGAGCAGAAATTACCCGATGGATCACTATCAGATCCCTTCCATTGCTGTGTATAGTGTGACGGGGTCTCGGTTCAGGTCAATGTCGAATACTGATCATGATCGGTTGGATTCAGATTTAAACTCTGCAATGGATCTGTTGCTGTTCGTTGCACAGTTAAATTTCCTTTGATGAGAAGCATTAGCTCTTTGTTCTCACGATTCCATGTAAATGGTAGGTGCATCTACTCATCGACACGTGACACACCTTACCGTAATAAAATGTATGCATTTTAAGTCTGACTTACAGCAGCTCGAAATAGTCAGTCTTATCTGACCACGAATCGCAATAGGTTTGCAGTCTTCATGCATGTTTGCTGTTTGTTTTAAAATACATACGGTCAGGGTGCTTTCTATTACTGACTTTCTTTTTTCAGTTATTTTGTTTACTTCTCAGTCTCCCTTTTGACCCTTCAACTGTTAACCGAATTCTGTAACGAAGCTGGCAACATGAACCACACTTGAAATAACAAAACAATGATAAAGCTTCCCTTAGCTTTTCAAATTGTGCCCTCCATAGTTTTATAATATGTGTGACGATTCCGGCCGCGCCACAAAGGTGGGCGCCCTCTAACAGACAAAACCCGAAGCACAAACAATCCCTAGAAGACACGCCACAACACTAAAAAACGTACGCCTACGAATATTTATTATCCTAAGTAAAACAATAAAGCAACTAAAAATAGCGACAACACAGTGAACTGATATATTTTTCCTAATTAATTTACAGAAATATGATAATTTAAACTACAGAACACTAAAACTATTTACGAGAGTAATTACCATTAAGATAAAAAGAAATAGGTTTTTTTTAGTTCAGTTCCGTTCACCTTCGCGTCCTGTACTTGACCTGTTCTTAACAACCACGTTCCACCAATAAACGATTCCCAAACCAATCTTCGCGTTTAACAACCCAGACTCGCGTTTAACAAACCAAACTCAACGCGCGTTTAACGCAGCTAAACGTAGTAGTTTCCACTTAACGTAACTCGGTCCTCGCCCAGATTTTTCCTTCACTCCTCTTGTCTTCACTGGCTTTCCCTCCGACTGGAAGATAACTTTCTCCGGCCTTTTCCTTCTTCTGTGTGTTTTTTCGTTTCGGCCAGCTTCTCGGCACACGTAAGCCCCCGGAAAATGAATATCTTTGTCGTGTGAACGGACGAATTTTTTCTGAATGACTCTCAGTGATTTAAACATGCCCCGGACGCGTCTCTGTAACTTTTCCAACCTTCGCCGCCGTTGACCTTCTCTCTCAAAATAAATCCACACCACACCGTAACCGCCCGAATCGTTAAATATGCGCGGACGCAAGGTGCCAGAAAAGAATGAAGTAAACTATTTGATATATACAATAAAGGTTAATTACACAACAGATACAAATATGAAGAATACAAGTTATGTGACAGATGCAAATATTACACGCTACATTGATCCTAAGAGAATAAAATGATTATTTACATAATTCTAAATAAATTCCTTAGCGCTTTCATGACAATATGACATTTCAATACTTGCTTCTGTCGTTAAATAGTATATTCCCTTTATACAAAGAACAAGGCTGTAAAGAAGAAAATATTAAATCATATGGATAATTCAGTTTCTATAGTATTTCTCAATTCTTCGAACATTCCCAACCTATTGTAGCAAGAAGGATTTTATTTATATACTGCAGTAGAAATATCTGACAAAGCTCATTCAGACGGTAAGAAGAGCAAACCTTTCCCATTATTCGCTGCGACTTGACATGCTTGGTGAACATACATATTTCATTTCAACTTTAAAGCTGTGAGAGGTGAAAGCCCTTCAGTTTTGCATCATCATCATTAGCGCAAGTTAGATCAAAATGTTTGATTTTTGTTTCATCGTTTTCTTGAAACGAAACTTCAAACAAATAATCCAAAACCATTAATTGCACCGTTTAGCTCGGCTATGTTCCATCGTTTTACAAAACCAGTGACGTAAAAATTGTAAAGACCGTCAATAAAAAACTTCTCGTGATTTTTCAGACCATTAAATTGTAATAATTTCACTGTGAATTGAGGTGTCGATTTCAATTTTTCATTAGTTTATTCTCAGTATGCAAATAACGTATTAGTAAGTTACGAAAAATTGAAATTCTGCCCAGTTCTCAATTAACTTAGCATTATAAATAGTACAGTTAGTACTCGAGTATAGTAGAGTTCCTTCTGTATTTCTTTACTATTTTAAGAGTTGTTGGTCTGTTATTTCTTGAAGGTATAAAATAGCCCTATGCAACATAAGTATTCGTAGTGATCCTGATGACAACGCACTTATTTTTCTGTCTACAAATTTTCCTTCAGAGTTATGGAGGGCACAACATAACCGACATTTGGTACACAGACTGGTATACTTTGAATTCGGCAATGTCTCTGAGCTTCGCGTTTGTCACAAACCCGCCTCCTGTTCACAAAGCAACTTGCATTTAAAATTTTGCTGGACTGTTTTTTGCATGGCTCGCTCGTTCAGAAGGTGAGTGGAGTTGAATTCAGTTTGTCAGTCCTCCAGCCACCTAGAGGATTTATGTATGGATGTCGCTGTTCTCAAGTATCAGTTGCTATACTTGTATATAATTCGGGAAAAGCATATGACGATTCTATTTTACTTTATTCAAACTCCAAATGATAGGGAGTTCTAAAACATTTTTCCGTATCAACGGGGCTTTCAAAGATTTATTGTCTTGACAAGTCGTTTCATATGTCGCATCAAACACGGAATCGCTTGAATGTGAATTCATATCAAGACTGTCGACAAAGTCAGATCTTGATCTAAAGATACAAAGGACGCATTTTTTGTAGTTAAAAAATACTTACAAAAGTAGACGATCTTGGACGATGGACGAGAGATTTCAATACTCACAAGAATCGTCAGGTTTCCAGAATTGCAAAGTGATGAAAAGACAAAAAAGTGGTCTATATATATATCTTATTTACCAAGCGCGAGGGCCGTACTGGGAGAATATCGGCCCGAGGTCTTGACAGTACAAAAGAGACCTCGGGCTGATATTCTTCCAGTACGGTCCCGAGCAAGCTTGGTTAATAAGAGATTTATTATTCGACTGAAGTTCAAAGGGACACAAGTGCGGTATCAATCGGGACCATTTGGGACAGTGCCCGGTCCAATACTGAGAGAATATTGACCGGCAATAGAGCATTTTGATTGGTTGATTTTAGTTATTGGCCCTCTGACTTCCCGAGTCGTGTAATAATGCCTCTTCTTAGCTTGTTCACCAAATTGTTTTGAAATAAAGATGACAGGATCATTTTTTTAGAACTTTTCAGTGAAAAAACGTCATCGAATTTATTGTTTTATCGGAAAGATGTTTTAAAGGTTTCTCTGGTTTAGAAAATGAGGATAAAGGATTAAAATAGGTTGATTAAAAAACAAGCTTAGGTGTGTGGCGTAAAATCATAATTAAGAATTCTGTCAATTGATATTTTATCAAGTTCCCAATTAATTTTGTTCTAAGGTTGCTTTTTTAAGCGAAGTTCAATAAAATAAACGAATATGAGGCGTGTTAGAGCTCGATTAGTTTATTTTTCAATTGGCATCAATGAAGAACGTGAATCTGGAAATGGAGTAACAACGACTCGCTAATATCAGCAACATAAATTGACCGTAAAAGTGTATCGTTAATCCCGGGCAAGACAACTCAAGATTCCTATTTACTTTATGCATTAAAATCTTTCGTTTTCAGCTTCTCTTGGAATCAATGCCGCTGCTAAAAAGGACTTGATATAGTAATCAGTCAAACTTCTTTCAAAAATATATATATATCAGAATGAAAAGTGTATCATCGAGTCTAATAATCACCTAAATGTGTTTGAATGATTTTTTTTTAACCTGTCTTTCACTGAAACAGTCCAGCCGGAGATGTCATAGCTTTCACTATGCAAACTCGAGATTTTATGAGAAGGTGTTTAGCCAGGGGCGAAAATCGAGTGTCGCGTCTCCTTTAAAAAATCTACTCGTTCTATTGCAAAAATACAAGGTTTATTTGGTGAAATTCAACCGAACAAGTAAGATAAAAAACACCATTCTTTGTATCACAACTATAATTGCCACCTGACATGTGCTGATTGGTAGGTTGCATAAAGATACCGGTTGACTTTTAAAACTAATAATGAATACAAAATGACCGTCAACAAATTCACTCCTCGGCCCTGCTTAGCGATTGATTTCCGTCAGTCAAACGTTACTGGTACCGAATATGGAATACTCGGCTGTCAAAGGTTGACAAGCATTGAGCGCATTTCGATCTGTAGAGTGCCTGTCGCGAAACCAAAGCTAAAATAGGTACAAAGGCCAAGCAGAGCACCGATAAAATCAGGGAGTAGTTGGAAACTCCCAGTAAAAACATGAAAAAAGCACAAAGGCAGGGAAATGCATGAGATAAAGTCGCGATTGGTTTTAACTTTGCAATCATTTATCGCCAATATTCATTTCATCGTTATCATGGTCATCGCCATTGTCATACTTTCGCACCTAACATCTGCTAAATGTAAGAAACTCTACAATTAAAACATTTAAAACTTTCTACAATGAAAAATTTCCGCGGGATGAATTCGGAGACCCTGACAGTGTCCCAAAGAAAAAAATTCCCAATTACGTATTGATAGGACATACCATCGACACACGCCCTGAGTTAAAAATGAAAGTAATCAAAACAATTGGTCATCGATGTGTATTCCTTCAGTGTCAAATCGCCTCCTCAAAAATTATAAGAAAAACCCCTTTCCATATGGTAGTTAAGTAACCCTTATTTCTATCCAATTTAGATGCCGATGAATGCACCTCTGGATCACATTACTGCTCCAGTGACGCTTATTGTAATGACATCGTGGGCTCATTCACTTGCACCTGTAAGACAGGATTCTCAGGCGATGGCAGAACGTGCCAAAGTAAGGTTTGCCTCATTGTTCCTCTCATACTGACATCAATAAACTTGCCTGACGAAATAAGAAATTTCAAACTTTTCTTAGACGCAACAAGAAAAAATGGGAATCATTTTTCACGTTTGGAATTCGCTGGAAATCGAGATGCCCTCTTTAAAGATAAAGAAGTAAAACGTGCTTTCGTCAAGTTGGTATTCCATTTTTTTTAATCCGTTTAGATGTTGACGAATGTTCCCTTGGAACAAATGACTGTTCCGCTGACGCGTATTGTAATGATACCGTGGGCTCGTTTGACTGTACTTGTAGGACAGGATTCACAGGCGATGGCAGAACATGTCGAAGTAAGATTGCAATCATAATTCGGACCTTTTGTCTTATCAGGTAACATTAATGATTTCAGTTAAATTGATTGTAAAATTCCTCTTCTGATTATTTTTTCATTCAATTTAGATCTTAATGAATGTTCCCTTAGAACACTTGACTGTTCCGCTGACGCACTTTGTACAGACAACTCAGGCTCATTTACTTGTACTTGTGCGGCAGGATTCTCAGGTGATGGCAAAACATGTCAAAAAATCTTAATTTTATTTTGCAGTTATTTCAAATCTATATATATTTCCGCCAATACAATTACAATTTACATCGTAACAGAACAATATGCTCCCGAATGCTAAAATATTTACAGTTTTCACTGACGATAATTTTTTCGAATCTGTATCACCACGAATGGTTTCAAATGGCTTTACGAGGTCAAGCTGAAAGCTTTTATGAATTCTAAAGCATTGTGATTATCATTCAGGTTATTGTCAAAGACCTACACCAGAAATGCATCATGACCAAAGAGTTGTAATTGATTTTTCTCCCTACATCTCTCTCGAGATTTCCACAATCATTTCTAGAATTGACAATATGCGTAATAAACGAATATTTATTCGTTAACATGATCTGAATCCGTTTCATGTTCATCTCGCGAGCAGTTTGTAGAATGGTGCTACCTAGTGAAATATTGACGGAACAACGGCTCTGTATTTGGATGGACTGTCATACGCAGAAACCCCAGCACTACCAATCCAGATCACCAGCTTCAGTATCCTGTGCTGGATAAAAGTTTTAAACCTTAATGTGCCAGTTATACACATTTACTCTGATTGGTTCTCACCCCACCAGTTCAGCTTTGTTATAATAACTGGAACCCTCTGCGCTAACCTCCGCCGAGATATTCCTGGACCGTAAGATATAGTCTCCGTCTGTGGAAGGTGAGCCACATACAATACATTCATCAGTTGACATTTTTGTAAAGCACTTCAGTTTGGTTCCCCTTTTTTTGTTCTGCTTCGTTTTGTTTCTAATTTTGAAGCAGGGCGGTGAGAAAATAAATGTAGTTTACGAAAATATGTTGTAAGTAAAACGATATCAAACTGAAAGACCGGAGAGGTATAACTTTTGTGCTGGGTTGTGCCCCGCATCTCTATTTTCGTTGGATGAATAAGCAAATTTCACAGTAGAAACGGACTCTACTTGCGCCCTTCAGTGTGGTCACAAAAGGAAACATTAAATGTCAATACGAGGAGGGAGGGGAGAGCGGGAGGGGAGAGGGGAGAAACAAAGGAGAGAGAAGATCAAATCAAACTCGCTGGCTTGTAAGTCGATTTTCTCTTGCTTGGCACGAATTCCTTTTCATTGTTTGTAAAAACTATCCAACTTTGAATGGTTAAGAAAAATAACATTCAGTTTAGCATGAACGAATCTTTATGATGTTTCTTTCCTTCCGTAAGGCATATCCACGTAGACGAATGGTTGCACGTTGCATTCACATGGAGTCGCGAAGGACTAATCAGAAGACTGTACATAAATGGATTCCAAGATGTCAAACAAAGAGTTCTTGGACCATCCAATAACTTGGATCTCAACCTGACCGGCCACACTGTGTTTGACATCGGGCTCAAACGGGATTCCCAGTTTCAAAGTACTTTCAACGGATATCTAAGGGATCTGATGGTTTTTGATACAGCAATAACTGGATTACAAGTGAAGAATATTTTTGTAGACAATTACACAGAACCTTAACAACACAAGCAATAAAAAAAAAGAAAGAAAAGAAAATATAAGAAACGAGACAGGGACTTCCAAAACTAACAACATGACAAATGGACTCGTACTGAACTTTTCCTCATCACTGACACCAGTTTTCCTGTGTCATTCTTTTACCACTCTCAGCATTATTATTCAACTGCACACAGTAGAGTACAAATATTGCGCGAATAGAGTACAAATATCCCGCGATATTGTACAGTTGGTCATTTTGTGTTGTAAAAAAACCCGTTTTACTGGTCGGCTACGCTTCTCTATCCGCTTTGCTTTTCCCACCTTAAGAGCAATGAGGAGAAATACTTGACAGAAATAAAAGCAGTTGGATAATAAATAACTTATTTGACGCTTTCGTGTGTAGTATTGCTTATTTTTATCCAACTGTGCTTCGTAGAGTACAAATAACGCGCGAGACGAATACAAATACCTCACGATATTTGTACTCCTGAAATAGTCTGCGAAATTCGCCCGAACTGAAACAACAATTTGGCGTTTTGTTGTGTAGTAACGCTGGGTATTTTTACTCGTTGTTTGTATTTTGACTCGCCCGATGGGCTCGTCAAAATACGGCACAACTCGTAAAAGTACTCATTGATACTACCCAACAAAATGTCTAATAAGATATATTTAGTCACATAGAAGACATGCGACGATAAAATTTTCTTGTTTTCCCCCTATGCACTGCGAGCTTCTTGACTGACACGAAAAATCCTAACGTAAGACAAAAACTATTGAAAATCTTGTTCGCAAAGTGGAAAATGTAAACTTCAGTTCCCTTTTCAAATTTAAGTACGTCATCGCAAAGTCAGTTAAAACTGTGCTTGTGCATGTTACACTATCACACATAACCCACAGAAGTACACGGCAAACAAAAATTGCACTTGAGAACTGAAAAATTTTGTGATAATATGTTTTTCATACTAAGCTGTCTTAGTGAACCCAAAAAGGTTTTATCCATCATTTTCCTACAGAAATTTTTGCTCTGTAGATAGGGTTTACGAGGCACAGTGTCTTTCATCATAAGTGGTCATCACAGTGGTCTCGCAACGCTAAAATCCGATAGCTCGCGGCCTCTCGGTAGATCACTAACTATTTCATTTCTATTGGAGATTCTACCCTGATTTTATTTAACATTTGCCTTATCATCAGCTGGCTCACCTCTTAACACATCACCTTTAAATGAAGCAATTTTGTACAAGGCTTTGATACGGTTTCCTTAAATATTTTCTGTTTATAGCATAACAAATGATAGAAATGGCACAGAAACCTTTCCAAATGCTGGGAGGTAACTTGACATGCTAAGAAGCTGGAATGGGCGCGCAAATTATTGACTAATTTACAATTTGAAAGCCTTGGAGAGAAAATCAAAAGTTTGCCATCCAGTCGGCCTTAACTCTAGATAGATGCCGTTGGTAACTTTTACGCTTTAAAATGTTTTTCTATCATAAAATGAATGTATTATGACATTATCTTCTTACCGAGATCTGTAACAATGCAAAACATTTTTTTCCTACTGGTCCAGATAAAACTGTTGTTTGGAGCTCGATGCAAGATGATGGAAACTCCCATATCGTTAGCGTTGATAATTTTTGTTTTAATTAAAGGTCATTTACTTTTGTTACCAAGTATTAGAAACTGAAAGGAGATTTATCAATTCCTAAAGCTCAGGATGTGCTTTTAATTGGAAAAAATGCTGAGAGTTTTGAAATTGTAACTAATTGAAATGGGAAATGCTAAAAGGTCCTTCGAAAGCTTTCGCCGTTGGAAGTTTTTCTATCGATAGGGTATGACAAGAAAATTTGTTTATTGAAGGTTTCTTCTTCTCTCACAACTTATAGTTTGCAGAAAGGTCACGATT
Source organism: Stylophora pistillata (assembly GCF_964205215.1). Lineage (NCBI taxonomy): Eukaryota > Metazoa > Cnidaria > Anthozoa > Scleractinia > Pocilloporidae > Stylophora > Stylophora pistillata. The sequence continues at coordinate 21,804,360 of NC_142522.1, forward strand.
TTCAAAGCCAAGGTGCTGTCAAGTTGTGTTCTTGTTTTTTTTTTTTCGCTAGTTCTCATTCTTTTTAAACTAGACAAAGAGTCCCTAACCTACCCGCCATGAGAGTGAAATCTCAGCTTCGCCGAGAGATTAAAGGAGCTTTGTCATTTAAATACTAGTTATTTTGAGTTTTGATTAGTTTTTTTTTTTTAAAGTTTGTATTCTGTTTTAAAAAGGCTAGTTTTCACGTTTCTATTGCTTGGTTAGGAACTGGAGGCAACATTTTACCCTACAAATTCTAACCTCTGCATGTCTCTAGAAGTATTTTCTCAGTTGTGACGAAGTAAGAAGGAAACCCACATTTAATTTCATCCGGCATATTGCACTCAAAAGAGCAAAACGTCATGTAAAGCTCTATGCCGTCGACATAAGAAAATTTAATTTCAGTTATAAATCATAGAACCTAAGTTTTAGATAAATATTCTCACACTTTTTGGAATATTCCAACTGTTTCGTAATTATACTCTCACAGTCTGCATTCGGAAGGCCTGCGGCTTTCTAGATAAGTTAAAAGCTATTACTTGACGTAGCGTAGTAACATTTTACCTTCGATGGAATTTGTATCTAATCGAACGGTAAAAACAGGAAGGCCATAGACACTCTCGATTGTATAAATTTAGAGAGACAGTGGTATAGGAACAGTATCAGAGGAGTTCTGTACACGGTCAATTCGCACTGCGCTGTGACACGAAAATGGGAAAACTTATGCTGACTTTGGTTTTCATTGCCTGTATCGCCTACGGACACAGCCTTCCTTACTCCTTGATTGGAGAAAACGCACGCTCAGCAGAGAGAATTAAACAGAAATTATTTCCAGAGTAAGTATCAATTTCAAAAGCATCACATTCGCTCTTTGGTTACCGTTTCTTTGTTAGACCTCGATTGAATTAATTCTCAAGCTAATTGTGAACCTCTTATTTGAGCTGTTCAGCGCTCGCTTGAAACTTTAATCTGATCATCATCCTAAGGTATTCATATTCTCTGAGAACGTTGCATACATACGACATATTAAACCGCATCAGGCATTAGTAAACGTCAATTCTATCACAACAAAAAGTTTAAAAATGAACAAAACGCCCGCCTAGAAGAGTCTCCGTTTTACAAGTTTTAAAAGGCAGCGGAGAAGAACTCCCGCGAACAAGATTCCCATCGAATAAAGATGTTTCTCTTTAAGAAAAATTACTGGAAATTAACTGAAACCCCAAACAAAACCAATCAAGCTCCGACGAAGGGCTAACGCTCGAAACGTCAGCTTTTGTAATCATTACGGTGGCCAATTTACCATTTCAACTTTGTTGATATATCCCAATCAAGGAAAGTTTTGATCTTTTTCATGTTAACAAAAAAGAGCCACTTGGGGCAAATCAAAGACAGCGCTGACTATTAGTCATCTCTCGAATGGTGGACATTTGATATGCAGTATGGTCAATTTAAGGGAAATGTGATCGAAGCTAGAATCACTTGAACATTTTTGGAGTTTTAACTTTTCGATTGAGACAAGCATTCACGCTCAGTTAAACAGTTAAACGAAACAAAATAAAAGAAAAACTGTTAGAGGAAAGGAAGTTTTAAAAAATAAATTGGAGAAGTCAAGAGGAAAGAATTATAAACAAAGCAAATTACCAGGTTAAAAAAATTCTTGATAGTTAATTTTTTTCTCAGCATGTTCCCACTCAAAGACTGGATTGTAATGTTAATAAAAGCGGTTATATATTGATCTAAAGTTTTGGTCCATTTTCTTTTTGGCACGATTTCATCAAAGATGCACTGTTACCATGGAAACAGTGATTGATCAGGGTATATCCACATTATGACCGATCATTTCTCTCTCAAGGAGTAAGACACCAAAAGCATGATTCTTACGCGCATTCATCCAACATAATTTTGAAGGAGAATCGTCTAGAAGGTAGCCCCACTCCATTAGTTTAAAATTCGAACTTCAAAAACTGCTCGAAATTTTTGATAAGGGAGAAAAACCTCGCTACACCAAAGGCATTACCAACCAATTTAACGGAGAAGACGGCCAAGCAAAACTGCAATTAGAGGCTCTCCGGTCCGAAACTGGCTCCTTTTAGGACTTAAATATGCGATATGAATTCTATGGATAAGGGAGTTTCTAAATAGAATAAATGCTATTTGTGCAAAATTGGCAAATTTTCTTTCCTTTCAACTTTACTGAGATACATTATATGACATCTAGAATGCTAAGTTCAATTGATCGTTAAAATTTTTTGCTTAAGAACTTAATGAAACAAAATTTTGCAGAGCCCACCTGGCAATTCTTGGGTAATTTTCAACCGATGTTTGGGTCAAGCACTTCTGTTGTTATTCTGCTCTATTTTATTTTAAGCAGTGAGCTCAACTGATCTTTATCTGTGCAGACTCGGAGCATTCAACTTTCTAAACAACACGCGAAAATGTAAATATCGGCCAACGTGTTCGAGACAAGATCGAATTTGTGATTTTCGCCATGGAAGTAATGAGCTTCATTCAAACCCAGCCCTTATTCAAGAAATAAAACATATGCTCCGTTACCATTTTCCTTACATGTTAAAAAATGGTTGAGCGTATAATAACACTGCACCACCAAAATTTCCATCACCTTCGTCCTAACTCCAAGTCATATGGCCGTCGGGACAGCTAACGGCAACATAGCGGTAAGACAGCTGGCCGCGCTAATTTCCCGCGCAATATTTTTAAGGAAAACATTAGAAACAAGCGCTGTCTCGCAGAATAAGCAAAAGAAAATTGAAAATTTCATAAAAACCTGTGAGGGAAACAAAAGTAAGAAAAACGAGACCTCGCGACTTATCGAACTAGTAGCTTATTAAAGTACAAAATTATAGTATCCTGTTAATGTAGCATTCTGTTTTGAGCTTCACCAGAAACGCTCTACGCTTTTAAAACATCGTGACTTTCTGGCTTTTGTGGTTGTTTGTAACTTGTGTGAGACAACTTGGTTCCGACAGCCTGAAAGCACACCACCTAGTCATTACAACGTTTGCACATACGCAGACGCCAAGAAATTAAATAGAAGATTGAACTATCCTAGTACATTACGATATCGTTCAAAACAGAAGGTCAACGACAAATTTGCTTCTTTGAACGACTGCAGGATCGCAGAAATGAGCGACGCAGCTGATATTAAGGGAAGAGGGGAGAAAAGGAGTCATATATGTCAACCACCTTACTGTCAAACGCACGGCAGCCCGCCCGATTGGCTTACAGAGTAAGTATAGTTGATCGATTGCGCATGCCTTACTATGACGGTCCGTCACCCGGTTGGTTGGCTTACAGAGTAAGTATAGATGATCTATTTCCTTCACCAAGTTCAAATACCAAACAACCGCTTTAACAAGGAGCCATAAACATTTTAATTCCATTGTCCTAGAGGAAGGAAAATAGTCCAGTTGAGGATTTCTTATGCGCTTTGAGAAATAAACAATTTTTCTTGCATAAATTTTCGATCAGCATCAAAGAAGGGGCGGTCACTAATTCCTTTTTTTTCCACACACGATAATAGGAAGGGAGAGGCGATTGACGCAGCCAATGCAAAGCGAGGGGCGGACTATGATGATCTTGGAAATCAGTAATCCTTAGAGTCGAGTCTCTTATAGAGTTAACAGTAAGTTTTGTCCTGCAATAAAATCTGTGGTTAACCTCTCCAAGGGTGTTTTCTCCCTCCGTCAACCCTCAGTTCCTTGCTTTGGAGCAACATCCTTTCACCACTTGTTTCTTGTGATGGTGACTATTGAACAAAAAAATTCAACACGAAGCGCATTAGTTTGTTCTTCCGCGGAATAAGCTTAGTGTAACATTCTAATAATCTTGTACTTGCAAATCTACTTGCATTGAGGCTACTCATTTTTTCCCGGTTCCAATGGGCCATTTCTGAATTACTTTTGGCCTCTTTTTGAAAACGAGGCCTAGTGCTCGACCATTCTTCTAAAATGAGATTAAATTGCACTTGAATGAAAACTTATCACGCGAAACGATAAGCAGTAGGACTCGCTTTGAAGAAGAGACCAAAGGTAATTCAGAAATGGGCTATTATGAAACATGAACTGAGCTAGTTGGTCTAGAAAATATCACAGACTGTAAATGTCTTATTCACATATTTAGTTATAATTCTGATATTAACTTTCTTCGTTATTTTATTCCGGTATTCATTTTAGGCCACAGATTGACAATAAGAGAGAGGAAATATGCAAAGAGGCCCTCGACTGTTGTTAATGTAAACTAAATTATTGTTAAACTTAACGTTGGACGGTCCCATTAATTAAACGTGTATCAGCTGCTAATAAATGTAAAACAATTGTGATGTGTACGCTGTCACCATTCAGTTTGTTCGTTAGTTAAAACCCATTCCCCCTAAAGAAGCTTGGCGGGTCAAATTCAAGTTTTCTTTAAAAGCAATTTTGAACCTGAATTTCTTGGAATCTCAGTCCACCTTCTTCTATCACAATTTAGCAGTTGATTTTTTTTTATTTCACTCAAATTGGGAAATACTGGAGTTGAACGACTGAGTAGAAATGACTTGGGGCAGCTAATTTTTGCGAGATCATCATAGTTGTATGATCGAGTCAGTAGAAAGATCAACTTAGATAACTATTTTCACCCTCTTCACCTTTACTTGCCGCATTGCACTAAAAAAAAAAAAAAATAAAATCAATAAGATAAAAAAAAGACAACAAAACTTCGCCAAATGCTTCCCACCATCGAGACAAAACATTATCACATCTGTAATCACCGCTCTAGTATTTCTGCTATACCCACAATCACGTACGGTTTCCTTTTTTATTATTTTATGACAACCCCCACAGCCTGCAATTGGAAGGCCTACGGCTTGTCCGACAAGTCAGACCCACTTTGCTCTCCACTTTGTCTTAATCTGTTCGAACGGCGTGAACAGAAAAGTCTCATGCTGTTTTTGAAGCTTCACCTTTTCGACCCCTTTCTGCGAGAAGCAGAGGTTTTATTACAGAATAAAAAGGGACGCGCTTGAAACTCGTTTGTGGTCAAGATGTTTCTAAACTTACTTGTACACTCCGATTGCTTGTGGCAAACTGTCGGTTGGGGGTTTTACCACTCGCTTGACTTTTAACGAGAAGCACTGAGACTCTGGACTTTTCTCTTTTTATTCTTTCCTACCACAACACTTCAGATCTCTTCTTCTTCTACTCTTTTTCCTTCTCTTCTAGCGAGAGGTACCAACGCTTTAAGTAGGAAAATCGTGGACATGTTTGGGTTAGCTGACCGTGAGAGTTTCCTTAGTGTATCCGTTTATTTTGAGGAAAAAAAAGGGGAAACTGGTTGGCCCTCACCGAAGTACTCGACGAGCGCCAAGGAACCAATTGAACGCTAACAGCTGCGCACAGGAATCGCGCACGCAAACAGGAACTTCAGTGTGGGTAGAACTCAAGGTCAGCTTTATCAACGCAAACACAACCACCTGTGAAACTGTCTAACCGTCTAAAAGTCTAACACGGTAGTCAGGAAATCCACGAACTGAGCCAAGAAAATATAAATCTACCAAAACAACACGTGGGTACAAAAAGCAAGGCTTAACAAAATAAAAGGCTTAACTGAAAAAGTCTCAAAATAACAACTTCCAATTTTTACCTCACAACACTGTAACACGAGACGCGATGCACATTTTCATGGCCATTTTTCACCAACAGAAGTTTAAAATGATTTCTACAATCATTATCCTGGCTCTTTGTGATACGAATAAAAGTACAGGATTGTACGGAGTTTGTTTCTTTGAAGGTGGAGACGATTAACTCAGTTGACACTGTAGGAAAATTCAGTGTCGAGGCGTCAGGATTAAGTTGATGAGCCTTCTATGGATCCTTAGGCATAGGATCCGTACGTGTGAATTATCAGCAGGCAGTCAAACCAAAGTCTTTTAGCTTGCAATTGCTCTCATAGAGGATCTCAATGGACTGGTATAGCTGGCAATTTACAATTAAAGTAAGTTCTTATCGTATTCATGTTTAAATGCGAAATAAGCTGATCACGTTTCGGACACTACGACAGCTTCGGTGATCTCTTGAAAACCAAGACTACTCGTTGTGACGTCAAAACGATATTACGTGAAGTTTCCGTAGCGATATGTTCCCTTCGACTGTGTTTTCATCTGATAGCCGGAAAACAGAAAGGCCGTGTATGACATCGTGTTTAATGTAACATAAAGGATACCCGGAAGTCGTGAGTTCACACAAATTAGGAAAACTATACTCATACTGGTTTTCAGTACCTGTATTCCCTTCGTATGGAGCCGATCTATTGTTGGTAAAACGTAAGTTCCATTAGAGGAAAAACTACGGCTTGTTCGTGAAGTCAAATGCTATTACGCATAGTTGCGGTAGTAACATGCTCCCTTCGATAGGTATTCAGTTTCACCTGATAGCGGTGAAAACAGGAGGGCCGCATATGATCCCAATTTGTATAAAGTAGAAGGAACGGGTGTCAACGAACAATATCAGAGGAGACCCGGAAGTCGTTCGCTGGCACTGTTACACGAAAATGAGGAAATCTTATTTACGTTGGTTTTCATTACCTCTATTGCCTACATGTATGTATCCAGCCGATATTATGTTAGTAAAACAAAAGCTCTGCTAGTAGAATGCCCACGGCTCGCTTTCGAAGTTAAGAATACCACGCAGGGGGGTTGCGTTAGCAACATATTTCTCTTCAAGGGTATTTTCATTCAAAATGAGATGAAAAACAAGAAGCCCGCACATGATCTCATTTTGTATAAATTTGAAAGAACGGTCATAGGGTATCCTGTCAGAAAAGAACCAGAAGTCGCAAGTTAGAACTGTGAACGGAGAATGAGAAAACTCATATTGACATTGGTTTTCAGTGCATGTATTGCCTACGTTTCCACCCAATCTTATGTTCGTAAAAGAAAAGCTCTCTTAGCAGAGGAGCAAGCTGAGCGGGAATTGCCCCCACTGTGAGTACCAGTTTAAAAATAAGCACATTTCAAAAGTCCTCCAGAAAATATCGTTTACCTTCTATGTTCGACTTTGATTAAATTGATGCGATAATGGGAGTTTTTCGCTGGCACAATATGCTCAGTTTCAGCTTGGAAACCAAGACATGTTTAAAATAAAAAGAAATTGATAACGATAATCCCAGCGGGTTAAGATACTTATAAACATGGAGGGCTGTTACAAAGTTATTTCTTTGTTCAATTTCAGTTTGACGGAGAGGAGCGACTCAGCTCAAACCAGGCGAGGAAAGGCGAACCAGCGAAAGGTTTATCATCAATTTTCATTGTCAGCTGGGTTTGCAAAGATGAGTAGTAAGTCTGGTCCATTGACAGTCTTTCCTAGGTACGATTGCTTGACTAAATTTTAGATTAAATGTTAGCGAAGATTGGCCCATCTACGAAATTCAAATATTTAAACTAAACTCTTTGCCACAACTGTGTTGTGTTTCTTCGTCCTAAGATCTCTATTTAATCATTTAAATGTTTGCATTCAATTGTTGCAGGGTGTCGATTGTAGCGCAAGGTGACGCAAAACAATGCTATCTCGGATAAGTTTCGTTCCACACTCGTTTGAAAGGGGCTCTATCATTTTAATCCTTTCTTTCTAGGTTCCAGTGAAAAGACCGTAAGACGGCTGACACAAAAAGTTGAGATGGATGCCGAGAAGCCGTAACTGCTGCTGGTATAAATTGAATTACTAGTGACACCCGATGTGAAAGGGTCACTTTAAGGCTGTAGTTAGCAGTTAAACGTAATCCATGATAGTTATGCTAGACACAACGATAATAAGAACAAAAATATTAATAATAACAATATCATAACTATAAATTTAATCAGCTGCTAATAAAGTTCAGTAAAAATAATTACAAGGTTTTCAGTGCAATGTGGGTTAGCAAATTTTTGCATGTGAGTTTTATAAAGAAGAAAGTTTGGGATGAATTTGATCTCGTTGCCAAAAGAATGATTTCTAAATTTAATCTTTTGAATGCGACATTTATCAGCCTCAAAATTCAGTCAGCACTGTGGCCTATTTAATTCTTTTACAATAAATTGGTAAAGAATTTATAAGAAATGACTTTATTTACTAAATGAGCCCCTGCCATTTAGGAGAAATTGAAAACATCAATGAAAAGCTTGTCGTAGAACATCTATATGGCTATGAACAAGAGATAGTTTATAATCTCTTGGTGCTATGAATCAATTATGCTTAGTATTCGAACTTGTCATTTCACGTTTCTTTGACGTTGCATAAAACCCCATGCTTTTTCGTCAGTGATGCTGTACTCCTGCTCAAAAGAATTTCATCGAGTGATCTATCTCCGATTTTTATTAACTATCTGATTTTCCACGCGAGACTGAAAAAAGTACATGTGAGTCACCCATTATGAGAAATTTTTAGAAAAAAGAAATCCTGTATCGTAGAGCACCAACAACTTAAAATAAAGAGTGTTTTCCCCCTCGATTTACTCCACATGTTTTCATTCCCCCCCCCCCCCCCCCCCTGTTGTGGTTGCCGCTTTAAGGCTTGTTGAAGGAGTTTCTATGCTTCTTATGTTGTTGTCCAGTCAGAGATGACGTATGATACCCAAGGGATCGTTATCTTTGAAACTGGTTATGTTTATGCTGATCTGCACCATCCATTTTCACAACTAGAACGTGTCAACCCTCATGAAGGTTTCATTTCAAGCGATCTGTAAAGGCCAAGTATCTCACCACCTAAAAAGTTATAGTGCTCCACGCTGCCGTTGTCTCCGTTGTAGCCCTCGTTTGGGGTCGTCGCGCCCTTAAATTGTAGCGTTCATGTCTTGTTTCACTTCATCTTCAGATAGCACTTTATCAACCACATAAAGATCCCTCGTGTACCCATCAAAAGTTGGTTGATCCATGCTGTCTCGACTTAGCCCAACGTCGAAAACTGTATGACCAATCAGGTCGACACGATCATTAGAAACTGTCCGATTACCTTGTATAATTCCATCTATGTACAGAATTCCCTCTTTTCTATCTCGGCTCCAAGTGAACGCCACGTGCATCCATCCTTTGGGGATGCACCTCCTTGATCATGAGAGAATAGAACACAGAAAGGAATGAGGCTTTGCTTTTCGCTTCTCAGTATACTCTTCAGTATATTTCCTAAGAAGTTCAATAGCTCTGGAATACACATTTGAGCGTTCTTCCTGTCTCTCCCTATTTATTAATTTATACTTAGGGAAAGTACTAGGTGTATCTTAATTAAATACTCACCAGCGACAGAGATCAATTATATTATCTCCTTGACGACCCCGAAGATTAGCACAAACTGCATGACTCCCATAGATATATATTCTAAACTGATATGGCTTTGACCAGTCAGAATAGTTTCGAACAGAAAGATTACTTGGAAGGCTAAGAACCTTTATCCAACACATGATACTAAAGCTGATAGCTCGGATCGAGAGTGCTGGGGTTTCTGCGTAGGAAGACTGGGTTCCATTCAAGTACAGTACTGTCCTGTTATCAACATTTCGATAGAAAGCACCATTGTACAAACTTTCAGTTCATGAAAATAAAGGAGATACATGTGTCAATATATATACATACCATAGGAGACTATGCAGAATCCTCTGTACAAGTAGCTAATTGAAATAATGTCACTATTAACTAAAAGCATTTTTAAAAAGCCTTTTTGAGAAAGGCCGTTTATTGATCCCCTCCAGAAAATATCCGCTTCATGAGCTAGTTGAAGAAGATTTTTTGTAATTCCAGTATAAATCAGGGAAAACACAGAAGTAAACGCGGGAGAGAATAACTGGTAATGTTCTTTGGGTACAACGAAGAGATTAAACAGTTTATAGTCTCTTGGTACATCGCATTCTCGAATAGATTATCAAATCTTTCATTTGTGAAAAACACCAAATTATTTCCTGTATGCAGAAAAACCTAATTCAATAAAGCTAGAGTTTTGCGCATCATTACAGCTTTGGGTAGTTTCAGGCTCAACATTAATAGTTCCAATCGCTGAGATCATAGTTTGTAAAGGGGGACTAAGCACGAATTTGAACTTTTCACAACAGCAGCGTTAAATGTTCTTCCTAGCAGAAGAGTGCATTCATCTATCTTACCTTATATATGGATCAGACCCATTGAGTGCAAAATGTAAAGGAAATCCTTTGAAATAAAAAATGGATACTGGTTTTGTTTTATCACCATTTATCAAATTCCTGTGTCACAATGGTATTGGTTTGCTTTACTATTTAAGATATTTGAAGTGCGAACGAATTTTAAAACAAACAAAAACAAGAAGTCTAGGAGACAAGCAATTGGACGATTTGAAATATTTCCTGTCTTATCCTCCGCACATCCTCGAACTGCTTGAAGTTGACACCACTTAAAGATGCTACAGAGCATGTTTATATACCTTTCGTGAAGAAGAAGATTCTTATTTACCTTCATGCTTCAAAAAAAAGGAAATAATTCCTATAATAAGCCGCATTGGTAGTACTGCTAGGTTCTACTGTGGTCTAGCTTACCGTGGATATAAACATCTAATATAATACTCATTTATCAAACCACCTACCCACGCATAGGAATCCATCACCGACCATATTTTCCTTACATTCACATATGTAGCTCCCGATAGTGTCGTTGCAAGAGGCGTTCACGTGACATTGGGCACTTCCGGTTTCACATTCATTGATATCTGTATGTAGATAGAATAGATAATATTAAGCATCCAGGCTTGTACCTTCGCGCTTTCGCAATTATAATGATAAATAGCACTAGTTTAGTGCAATAGGTGTAAAAAGTTTGAAACGAGCTGAAGCAATAAAGAACCTGAACTTATAATAATAAAAACTTTTTTTTACCGAGGATGACACATTACAGGTACAGTTAAGAACTTGCAAACTTGTGGCCTCCCCAAAGATATGAAACTAATTCATATATATTAAAAAAAATAAAAGCAGTTGAAAATGATAAAAACAGTAAAAAACAAAAAAAAAGGATAAAAGTGTAATATTAAATGTAATATTAAAAAAATGTCAGACGATTTAAAAAAATGATGAATCATCACTTGCGCCGGATATTTACATGAGTTATAAGGCAAACGTGGGCCTCATGGATTCTCTAGGAGAAGGTTGATTTAATGAAATCAACGTCCTTCCACTGTTAGCTTTCCGCCCCCATGACATTGTCCACAAAAATAAATGTTCAGATGAAAGGTTCGACTAAATTTAAGATGGTTTAGTACACGGTTTTGTTAAACAACGGCCCTTACTATTTGAACACTTCACACACGTTACCAGATACTCTCTAGAGTGAGAAACAACAAAAGGTGGGTGGATGTATTGTTAGTATTCCAGCATTCCGTTGTAAAAGTGGGTGACACTGAGTTCATTTTTGAGCACCACCCAGAAACGTATAGGATCTTCACAAGAAACACTGGCAACTTAATAGAGCGACAGGATAACTCTAACAGATAAAAAATGTTGCAAAACAAAAACACAAACACAAAATGTCGGTTCTTACTACTGCACTCTTTGCCATCTCCCGAAAATCCAGCTTTACAGGTGCAAGTAAATGAGCCCACAGTGTCGTTGCAGTACGCGTCCGTCGAGCAGTTATGCGTTCCAAAGGAACATTCGTCCTCATCTTCAAAAAAACAATAAGACTACCTTAACTAACAATTGAACACCTGAGAATTATGCTCTTAGTAAGACTTCTTTTACATCATTCTCTCGATGTTATTGTAGTTCGAAAAAAGGTACCTGGCAACTCAAGGCCGGGTCGCATTAGAGCAAAATATAATACTTGGCAATTTTTCGCAAGCCAAAAATTTTGCAATTTCCAAATTTATGCGGCGGTTGCATCAAATTACTATCCTCTGACCAAAACTTCACCGATTGACGCATACGTACGCTTCCATCACAAACCAATCTCCCTCTATTAATAGATAAGGGAAAATGCTTGCTTGAATTACTGGATAAGAATGATCGTCGTCGTATGACTAAATCCACAGCTTTCGAGTATTCGCGAAATTTTGCATTACTTTCTCAGCAAAATAACTTGGCACTTTTTATATTGTTGGTACGGTATCACAAGGCTTTCATGCGGTGAGTATTAGCTTTTAGTTGTAGAATAAGAAGATTTCGCTCAACTAGAGCACGCTTTCGAAACTGCCCTTGGTTGTGGTCTTTCCCGTGTCCGGTGGAGTCATGGTTCGAGATACATTTTCACGACAGGAACATTCCAGGAGACTACTTTCGACGCCAACTTAGAAAGGAGAGGGGGACCTTTGAAACTCTTGCTGGTATCCTGGCTCCATGGTTAACCAGACACGTCTTGCGTAAGATGACAGCTTAATGATTAAAAAACCAAGATTGTTTGTTTGCCAAAATTTCAAAGCCTCCGAGGCAGGACATTGGCAAGTTTTTCGAGTTGGGGGTCGTACTTGTTTTACGCTACTTTAAAGTTCTAGTGCGACCTGGGCCTTAGTACAACGATAAGGTAACTTCTAAAAGTAAAATATGTTAAAAAAAAAAAAAAACACACACGAAGAAAGAGAAAACAAAATATCGATTTCTCACTATTGCACTCTTTGCCATCTCCCGAAAATCCAGCTTTACAAGTACAGGTAAATGAGCCCACAGTGTTGTTGCAGTACGCTTCCTTTGGACAGCCATGCGATCCAGAGGAACATTCGTCCTCATCTTCAAAAAAACAATAAAACTACGTTAGCTAACAACTGAACACCGGAGGATGATGCTTTCTCTAAGACTTCTATTACATCATGATCACTCTCCCGATGTTATTGTGGTACGAAAAAAGGTACCTCGCCAAAGGTGAACGGCGAAGACCAAACTGCTGGACCATTTCACATCAAGAAATACGTTTCCATTTTCGAAAGGAAAAGTTTCATGTTTGCGGGAAACGCAAGTAGTAAGAACGTAATAACCGCGTTTGGTTTTTCTGTTCTTTTGTTATTTGGCTGTGTCTCACAAGGACTGGGAACTACCGAATTCACGAATTTGATTGGCTGAAATCAATATTGAAAGCGGTCTAGATTTTCCCATCTAGACCTGCATCAAGACCGGTCTAGAAAAAAAAGGTACAAAGAATATAAAAAATTGGCATATAAGACACAGCCATAAAATAAACATCTTATTAACCGAGCTAGGTCAGTCTGTACGGGAGAATCTTGACCTCGGTCGCCGTGACAGACGTCACTGTGTTCGGTCTGTACCGGCGAACTCGGTCAAGATTCTCCCATACAGACCTCCCGCTCGGTTAATAAGAAATAATTAAAGAAAAGAGTGACAAAGGAAAGATACAGCCGATTTTCTAAGTTTGAGATCACTGTATGCAACGCTTTACGTTAAAGAGGTGCATTTCAAAGAGTATCCAGCAATAATAACACAAACCTCTTTCGCAACTTTCAGTTCGAGTCCAATTAGCAGGGCAAACGCAACGGGTTTTTCCGTGAATATCGGGTACACATGAAGCAGCTGGGGGACAGGGAGAAGTGCCACAAATCTTCTGTTGAAGACGGAAAATATAAAAATGATTTCTGCTGATACT